>NW_017972353.1:66851-117482 GCF_001876935.1 Asparagus officinalis
GTGGTCTGGCCCGGGCCCGGTCTGAACGGCCATATTTGTGATTTTGACAAAAATACCTACAAAAACGGTAAAAAAAGTCAAATTTGAGGGTATTTTTGGTCATTTGGCTAGGGAATTGCCTATATAAATAGATGGAGTTTTCATTTATTTTTCTCATCTAAAATTCATCTACTTCTCTCTAATACTCTCTAATACTTTCTTAATCTCTCTTTTGCTCTCTAATTCTTCAATCAAATAGCTTCCTTCTCTGATTATAAAGGGCAAATCCCAACTCCCGATGTTAAAACGAGTCCTAATACTCCTACTACACGAGCTACAATTACTCCTCCTATCGATGTTGATCACGAATCCGGTGGCGATGATTCTGCACCTAAAGCTCCTAAAAGTCCGGGATCCGATGTGTGGAACTTCTTCGAGAAGATAGAAGTCACCAGGGATCAACACGGTAGGTTTCTCACCCAGAAGACTAAGTGTGTGTTGTGCGGCCATATTTTCCAAGCTCATCATAAAAACGACACCAACCATCTCAAACGCCATTTAGAAAATCACAACAGAGTTCAGACAACGCCTCAAAACAATCTTTACTCTCCCAATCCTCATCATTCGGTAGTCTCGGTAGTTGGAACTATGACACAATTAAAGTCAAGAAATGCGTCATCAAGTTTATTATTCTTAAAAATTTTCCTTTTAAATTAGTAGAAGATGATGAATTTGAAGCTATGTTTTTATCCTTCATTTAAAAAAATTTCTTGGCAATCTTGTCACCGTGATATTTTTAAATATTATCACGAGGAATAATAAAAAATAATTTCTTATTTTCAAAGTTTAAACTATAAATTTTCTTTAACTTCTGATATTTGGACATCTAGAGCATAAACTGGTTATTTATATATCACGACACACTGGATTGATGATAATTATCAAATGTTTAAAAGAGTTATTTCTT
This sequence comes from Asparagus officinalis, assembly GCF_001876935.1. Classification (NCBI taxonomy): domain Eukaryota; kingdom Viridiplantae; phylum Streptophyta; class Magnoliopsida; order Asparagales; family Asparagaceae; genus Asparagus; species Asparagus officinalis. Next base: position 67,798 of record NW_017972353.1, read on the forward strand.
TTATTGCATTTGAAGATTCATATAATGGTATTAATATTGCAAATTTAATAATAAAAGAACTTATAAATTAAAAAAAATTAGAAAAAATATTTTCTGTTTTACTAGATAATACAAGTAATAATAATGTAGTTGTTGATCATATCAAAACATCTTTGCTATTGCCATGTCATGGTGATATTTTTCATATTTAATGTATATGTCATATTTTAAATTTAATTATTCAAAGAGTATTTGGTAAATTCATGATAAAAAATGTTAGAACAATAACTTATGCTCATAATGCTTCTGAACATAGACTTAAAAGATGGAAATATTGTGTAAAAGAGAAAATTTTTAAACCCAGATTAATTCCAAAAGATGTTGACCATAGGTGGAATTCTACCTACGCAATGTTAAATATAGAAATAGAGTATAAAGAAATTATAAATAATTTTATTGCTTTCTATACTTCTAGTTCTAGTCTTGTAATATGTATGGAATAACTGAGGATGAATGGTTAGTTATATATAGTGTAAAAGAGATGTTACAAGTTTTGTAATATGTATGGAATAACTGAGGATGAATGGTTAGTTATATATAGTGTAAAAGAGATGTTACAAGTTTTTTATGATGCTACTATGTTTGAATGGTTAGTTATATATAGTGTAAAAGAGATGTTACAAGTTTTTTATGATGCTACTATGTTATTATCTAGTTGTTATTATGCAACTATTATTCAAGCTGCTTTACAAGTTTTAAATATTCAAACTTTTTTTTAATAATTATCATATGGATAATTATTTTGGAAATATGATTTTTCATATGGGAAGTAAATTTAATAAATATTTTAGGCCTATTCCTATTATTTTTGGTTTGGGGGTTCTTATTGATCCATATTTGAATGATGTTGGCCTTTGAAATTTGTTAAATTCTTTGTATGGAAACATGATAATAGACACTGATGATGGTCAAACTATTATTGCTCTTACTCATCATTATACTATTAAAACTTATTTTCAAAGATTATATGATGAGTATCCAGCTAGATATGGTGTAAGTACACATCAGCCTACAGCTTATTGCAAAAGTAAGAGTTTTGATAGAGAATTATTGATAGCTCAGCTAACCGGTGGATCTGGATCATCAATGGAAGTTTCTAAAATTGAACAATATTTAACTTTATCATTAGTTAAAAGTCAAAATAATAGTTTCGATATTTTATAATGATGAAGAGTATATGGAACAGTTTCATATCCTATATTTTCTATCATGGCTCATGACTTACTAACAGTACAGGTTTTCACGGTAGCTTCAAAATCCGCTTTCAGTACATTAGGACATTTGATCGATGACCACAGGACATTATTAGATCCGTCTACCGTAAGGCGGTAATGTGCCTACATTGGTGGAGGTACGAGAAGAGAACTCAAGGCATCGATCAGATGACTAGTATTGAAGATAAACTTGGAGAGTTAGGAATAGCAAATAGAGATAAAGAGTAGAAATTGTTCATTAGTTTGATATTTTTATTTCTTAGCTGAAAATTTATGATAAATTATTTTGGAAAGAGTTGCAAATGATAGTGATATAGATGAGTATGTGCTAACCTAGTTAGAATGTATTCATCTATTGTGATACGACAAATTCTAAAATAAATTTATAATTGTTAGTGATTAACTGATTATTAATAAAAATTTATTTTTATTATTTTAATTTTTATAATTTTTATATTTGTAAATTATATAATTACAAGTGATTAATAATATGATTGATTTTTTATCAAAATTTTGCTTAATTTATTGTTATTTACTATTAAAATTTTTTAACAAAAAAAGAAAATGACTGAGCCGGCCCGGGCCCGGGTCGCTGGACCGGCCCGTTTGGACAAGCCTAGATGTCATCATTGTGTTCACTTTCTAGTTTGAGATTATTGCCACCGGAAGTTTGTGAGAGTTAAAGTACCTCAAGGATTACATGAACTTGTGAATTACTTTCCAACAAATAAGGAAAAGCTATTTCCAATCCAGAAATTCTTTCTTGGCTTCTCTAAGTGTTTCTCTGAAAATCTGCTTCGCCCTTAAATCATGGGAGGAAAGTGTTTTTTGTGAGATGCATAGTTATGGTTGTAATCCAAAAAACTGTTTGGTTTGCTACGTCACTTTAGACGTTGATGAACTTAAAAAATTCTCTCCATTTTTTGAAATGTTTATTTCCTATTTTGTGCATTCCATCCAAACTAAAGATCTAAATGAACATATTTCCACCCATGAATCTAGGGTGAAAACCCAAAAAAAAATCACTTTTCCAATAAATTAATAGAAGCTTAATATTTTTTTGTTAGCACGGAAATAGGTTCCCTTTATTTCATGGAAGAGAACCAAATATACCCTAAAGAATAAGAATTAACAAATTTTTTCTTTTGGGGGGTGGGTGGTGTTAGGAGGGGGTTCTCTTCCAGCTAATCTCGAAAATGAATTTTTCTAATTTGTACTCAAATAAATTATTTCCATTTACTGGATAATTAATGGTTGTGATTATGTAGTGGTTTCTTTACTTTACTTTTCTTTAGTGAAAAGTATCTTAATTCATTTCTTGGATTGGTGTGTTGTTAGGGATTTTATGGAGATTAATGTAACGCCCCGCCTCGGAATCCCGGAATCGGTACGCTATTAGATCTGATGGACTGGCCTCACAAACCACCACATGTATTTTCAGCACGTTTTGTCCTCACTCACGTGCTCCCTGGAAAACTTCCCAGGGGGTCACCCATCCTAAAATTTCTCCAGGCCAAGCACGCTTAACTTTGGAGTTTCTAAGAGTTGGGTTCCCGAAAAGAAGATGCATCTTGGTGGTATGAGTATTCCAATCAAATCTATCAATACTAATCACATCACCCTCTCAATGGTTGGGGTATTACATACTCCCCCACTTAAATTCACAACGTCCTCGTTGTGCCAAATCATATCATCCAAGACCGTACCATCCGTGTGAGATTCTAGAGGTGACTCCTACGGCCTCAAGAGGTGGTTCCCGCCCTCTCGATGTAGCACTTTGCGCCGCATAGCACTTAGCTCTCACAATTCATGTTGGCTTGGCTCTGATACCATTTGTAACGCCCCACCTCGGAATCCCGGAGTCGGTACGCTATTATATTTGATGGACTGGCCTCACAAACCACCACATGTCTTTTCAGCACGTTTTGTCTTCACTCACGTGCTCCCTGGAAAACTTCCCAGGGGTCACCCATCCTAGAATTTCTCCAGGCCAAGCACGCTTAACTTTGGAGTTTCTAAGAGTTGGGTTCCCGAAAAGAAGATGCATCTTGGTGGTATGAGTATTCCAATCAAATCTATCAATACTAATCACATCACCCTCTCAAGGGTCGGGGTATTACAATTAATCTGCGGAATTAAACAATAAATGAATAACGGCACCAATGAAAATACTACAAGCAAACAAACACCAAGATTTAACGTGGTTCAGCAAAACGCGCCTACGTCCATGGGGTAATCCAGAGAGCAATATTCCACTATCAATCGAGGGTACAATCTCTCAAAGTTATACCCGATGTTGAGGATCAAATCACAAAAAGAAAAATACAGCGTTACCTCTAGGGCACCAAAACCCTAAAACCCATCTCACTACAAATCTCTAACTCCCACAAGGAAATCAACACCTTACCCTCGACGGCGTCGTCATTTTGAAGACAACGACTTTTGAATCACTACAATCGGACAACTGAGCTATCCGAAATCTGAACTTCTCCCCCTCTCCTCTTTCACTCTCTCGGGTTACTATTCTCTGGTTACTGTAGCAAAAAAAAAAAAAAAAAAACTCAGGATGATGATCTTCATGTGTCCCAATTTAATAAAGGAATTTTATCCCTAGGTCTTCCTTTTCTATTCAAATTAGGAATAGGTCCCTCAAATCATTTTCTTAGTAGGATACAACAAATTTGACCTAGTTCTTGTGGGCCTCAATTGGGATGGACCCACAATAATCTCCCCCTCTAGCCCAACGAGGGGATATGCCAATCTGTAGCTCCTCAATGGGAGTTCATACTGGCCAATCACCGACACAACTCGGTCTTCTCTCTAAAAACGGTCTTCGTTAAAAAATATGCTAGACTTTTATCTCTGTGAATTTTCTGTAGCTTTAGCTCTTCTTTCTCAATAGCTTCTCTAAGCCAATGATATCTTACATTAACGTGTTTCGTCCTGGAGTGAAATGTAGAATTCTTGCTCAAATCAAGAGCACTCTAACTATCAATGAAAACTTGATAATTGTCTTGCTACAAACCTAACTTTTGCAGAAATCTTCGCAACCAAACCATCTCCTTACTAGCTTTTGCAGCTCTAATATATTCTGTCTCTGTTGTAGATAAAGCAACACACATCTGTAACCTGGACTGCCAAGATACAACTCCCCCTGAAAAAGTAAACAACCAACCTGAGGTAGACTTTCTGTGATCGAGATCACCTGCCATATCTGCATATGCAAAACCATATAATACTACCTTTGAACCTCCAACACTCAAACACAATCTGAAATTGCCTTTCAAATATTTTAAGATTCACTTTACACCTTCCCAATAAACTATCCCTGGATTAGAAAGAAAACTACTGACAACGCCAACTACATGAGCTATATCTGGCTGAGTACAAACCATAGCATACATCAAACTCCCTACAGCTGAAGAGTAAGGAATATTCTCTATCTCACTCTTTTCCTCATCTGTAGTCAGACAAAACTTCTTGCTAAGCTTCAAAAGACCTGCAAGTGGAGTATTGATTGACTTGGTATCTTTTATGTTGAATCTATCAAGAAGCCGTTCAACATATTTCTCCTGTGATAACCATAACTTCCTAGCTTTTCTATCACAAGCAATATCCTTACCAAGAATTCGCTATGTCGAGCCCAAATCCTTCATGTCAAAGGATTTAAAGAACTCCTTCTTCAGCCCACCAATTATCTGACTATTCTGACCAACAATCAACATATCGTCCACATAAAGCAAAATGATAATGAAGCTAGAATCTAAAAAGCTCCTAAAATACACACACGAATATGCAACTATCCTCTAGTAGCGATGATTCAGCATGAAAGAATTAAATTTTTTGTACCACTGCCTGGGTGCCTGCTTCAAACCATAGAAGCTCTTCTTCAACATGCAAACCATGTGTTCTTTTCCCTTCACTTCAAAACTCTCCGGCTACTCCATGTAGATCTCCTCCTCTAAATCACTATGTGTTAGCCTCATGGTTATGAGCATACTCCCTAATCTTGTTTTGATGATTACAAACAATTCCTAACATTGTCTGTCGAGTGCTTGCATTTATTTTGTTAGGTAATCTACACAAATATCCTAGTTGGAGGTTGGATGGAATTGCGCCATAACGATCATATCAAATAGAGATTGGCGGAAATAGTGGTATGAAGCCATTTGCAATTCAAGTCATATACAAGATCAAGCTTCATCAATGTTACCAAGATCGAGCATCATGAAGATCATTGCTTGGTATATTAGTTTAGGTGTTTATACTTGTGTGTTAATACTTCAAGCTCAATTATACATACACACGTATTTATTGATTTTATCAAAATATAGGTATTTTTATGAAATATTGTGTTATTGGTTTATGGAATTAATAATCATTATATACATCTTTTATTAAGTCTATAAAATCATTTTATAAGGTTTTAAAACTTTTGTTTAAGTCAAAAATCAAAAATCAAGTGTTTATACAAACATGTATTTGAGTGTTTTTACAAAATGATGAGATTTTACAAATGGGAAGTGTAAATTGAAAAATTATTTTTGTAACATATTTATTTTCATGTTCATAATTATTTCCCAAAGTTTTACATTTTTTGGAATTTATTTACTATTTTTAAGGAATTTCAAAAATCAGATTTCATATATGAACAATGCATGTGCACATTAATGACTCGACTTATAAGATCTGATAAGTTGACTTATGAACTACTCTGAAAAATACATTTTCTATCTGCTGAGTCGACTTACTATTCCAATAAGTCGACTTATACTAAGCCAATTTATGTCCTCTATTAAGTCGACTTACAAACTGTTTTACAGATAGTAGTTTTCTTCTGCTAAGTCGACTTATGTACATTGACAAGTCGACTTATTACATATGAGTCAACTTATTACTTCTGACAAGTCGACTTATAAACAAGCCGTTGCACAGTAATAGCTATTTTCTAGATTTTATTTATTTTATTATTTTTATGGGTTTTTGGTGTTTCCTTGGGCTGGTTTCTTCTACCCTATATATACCCCTTTGCCATAACTATTTCTAACTACCAAGAAAGTTTTTAAACAAGTTTAAAAGATGTTTAAAGTTTGTTTAGTGTGTTTATAAGTTTTGTTTGTGAAGAGATTTCACAAGAGGAGGAGATTATCTCTTTGGTGTTTGGACTTTCAACCTCATCTCTCTCTCTCTCTCTCTCTTAATTTTTAGAGGAAGATTTTCTAAACTCAATTATCGCTTTACATTTATAATTGTTTGATTATTATTTTTATTAAGCTAGAGTTTATATTGAGTTTATATTTGATTTACTCATTGATTACACACACACCCCTTGAGCTTTTAGTATTATCACATTGAGTATATTTGGGTTGTGGGGAGTGTATCATTGAGAGTGAGCTTACGTAGAGTTCTCATCCATTGTAGAGAACAAGCATGTTGTATCTGTGCTTTATTTGTGAGATTACTTTATAATACACTTGTATACTAAGAGGAGTGTGTGGTGAGAGACGGGGTCGATTCCAAGAGGAGTGGCATCGGTAGTAAAGCCTAGAGAGAGGTTATAAATCTGAGCACTTGAGGAAGGCGACATGGGCTAGAGATCAACACTTAGAGGGTGTAAAGTGTGATTGCAAGAGTGTGAATTGAGAAAGTTTTTGGTGAGCTAGAAAACCGATTGTGAGGTGTAAATATTTTGGGTGAACGTTGAAAACCTGTTGTGATAATGTATTCTCCCTGAGAGTGGGGAGCAGAGACGTAGGTCAGAAGGACCGAATTCCGTGATCATTTTCTTGTGCTTGTATTGTTCATTTGTCCACTATCATATTTATATTGTCTAATATCATTTCATGTTTATTTGCCCTTAGTTTACATATCCTTGCAAAATATTCATTATATATTAATCTTGCTAGGATATATTTGTTAATAAGTTTTAATTGACATTAAATCAGATTAGGTTAGCATTAACCCTATTTACCCTCCCTCTAGGATGCTTTCATTATGAAGGAATGTAGTCTTCATATTAAGCTCCTCAATCTTGAGGTCTAAACTAGCTGCTAACCCTAAGATAACTCTAATGGACGTCATCTTCACAATTGGTGAAAAAATCTCATCAGAATCAATGTCTTTTTTCTGACCAAAGCATTTCACCACTAATCTGGTTTTGTATTTCTGAATCTCTTTGTAGCCATACTTCTTTAACTTGAACACCAACTTGCTCTTTAAAACTTTTCTGTCCTTCGGTAAATCCATCAACTCATAAGCATCGTTCTTCTCAAGAGACTTTATCTCTTTCTTCATAGCCTGGAACCATCTATCCCTGTATTTATGAATATGTGCCTCCTGAAAGATCTCTGGCTCCCCCTCTTCTGCCAGCAAAGAATACTCTGAAAAAGAATATCTCGTGAATGGTCGAGCTCTCTAGCTGACCTCCTAAGTTGTGGCTCTGCAAACTCCTGCTGTTAGTGATGCTCCCCCTGCTGAAGAGCCTCTTGCTCGTGATCCTGATCACCATCTCCCTGCTCTGGTATCTGACCATCATCATCATGTATCTGCTCTGTATCTGTAGGATGTAACTGTTGACCTCTTTGTTTTGATGATGTTTAACAAATAATTTACATCTAATATTGTTTGTCTATTGTTTGTGTTTTGTATTCATTGTAGATAAACAATATGTTGGAGGTTGGACGAAATTGCGTCATAACGATCATATCAAATAGAGGTTGACAGAAATAGTGAAGTGAAGCTACACAATTCAAGTTGAAGATCCAAGTTCAAGTTTCACTCGTAAGTGTGCCAAGTCGAGCTTATTCAAGACCTATAGCTTGGGTAATCTAGTTTAAGAGTTTATATTATGTGTGTTAAGTACTTTAAGCTCAATCATATACACACACATATTTTATTGGTTTCTTTATATATATATATATATATCAATTATCTATACACACACATCTATTGGTTTCATAGTATATATATAGTTAAATATATATATATACATAAGTTTTGGTTTCTATGCATATATATAGTTTTATATATATACATACATATGTTTTGGGTTGTAGGCTGTCTAAAAATCACAATAGATAGTTGATCCCCCATCAAACACCGATGATGGAAGTTACAATCTGACGACTTCCAGAAGGCTACAATTTGAGGACTTTCACGTAGAAGGCTACAATCTGACGACCTTCACGACAACTGATGAAAGCTCTAATTCAACAGCATTCACAATCAACATCGGGAGTTACAATCTGACGACTCTCATATTTTATAACAGGCAAAGATCAATAAGCAATGGCCTTTGCAATGTTATAATGGACGAGGTTATAAGCCAACAATCTCTCTCAAACGCAGAAATTCACTTCTGCGTTTTTCAAGTTCAAAACGCAGACAAGTGTGCGTTCCTTAAACAGGCGTCGAACTCTGTAACGCAGAGTTGAATCGTAAAACGCAGACAAGTGTGCGTTCCTTAGCAGGTGTCGAACTCTGTAACGCAGAGTTAAATCACGAAACGCACACGTAATGTGCGTTCTTCGACAGACTCGACTGCATCCCAAACTCTGAACGCAGAGTTGATCCTCAACGCACCAGTGACCTGTGCGTTTCCAATTTCAGAACGCATGCGGCCTGTGCGTCTCAAATCTCCAACAGAGATTTAACTCTGCGTCCTAAGCCTTGGACGCAGAGTTAAAGCCCAAACGTGGCATGTGCGCCTGTGTTGCTTGAACTGCTGAACGCAGAGTTCAGCTCTGCGTTCTAACGCCCTAGCACAGAGAATCTGCCTGTGCGTTCAGCCACCAAGATAGGCCCAACTCTGTGTTTTTAGTCTAAAAACGCAGAGTTCGGGCCCTGAACGCTATTTTTCAGCGTTTGACTCGTTCAAGCACACAATGAACAGTTTCAGGAACTGTTTTTCCCCACGATTTGAGGGATTTTCGCCCCACTTAAGAGAGGATTAAGGGGGTAGTTACCACCCTAAATCCCCTATAAATAGTGGGAAACTCAACTGAGTTTACAGGCTTCTTTTTTGGGCAGCAAAGAAGCGATCTGCGGCTAGCTTGGGGATCGGATTGCCGCGTTCTGCAGCAACAAGGAGTTTTGGAGACCAGCAACAGGAGCTTCTTCCTTGGCTTATTAACCGAACTTTCGGTTCAAATCAACTCTTTTTCAAGAGTTCAAACTCGTTCAGAGTTATCAACTCGATCAGAGTTCAAAACTTGCTCTGCAAGTTCTTCTAAAACTCGTTCAGAGTTATCAACTCGTCAAGAGTTATCTTCAAACTTGCCACGCAAGTTCTCCACAGCGTCAAATCGTGAGGAGAAGACATCGTTCCAGTGAATCAAGACGTTCGGATCGTCAACGAGAAGCAAACTCGACGCGAGCATTCGAGGGAGGCATCTCATCGCCACCGTGAAGAACCCAGAATTAAACAAAGGGGAGAATCAAATTCATTCTCCTCTCTTTTGTAATCGGAATCCAAATTGTAATTGATTTTGAGAGGAATACAATCAAATTTTTCTTTCATTATCTTTTTACTGTAAATTTCCAACAAACAAAAGATGGCGACTCTGCTGGGGACTAGCTTCTCTGACGAAGAAGTGGTGGTGCAATCCGACGTTCATCTCACTGGAACGACCGTTGAAACTCTGATTATCGAGTTTGATCAAGCCAAGTACGAGGAGGCCATCTCCTCCGGATCCCTTTGCCCCAAGGCTATGCGTAAGATCCACACAGTTTTCGAGGAGACGAAACCTCCAGTTGTAGCCAAATCATCTAAAGACTATCTCCTATGGGGGGTGCACTGTTCATACAGTCCCCTCCCTAAAGGAGAAGGCTCGACTTCGGCACAACTCCAAAGCCGATCCTCCAATCAACGCGAACTCTGCGTTTGCGAGCCTCAACATGGCATAGGCCAAGCTAGACGCAACCCTCAGGGGTGCGTTTCCCAGATAGAACGCAGCCTTCAGAGGCGCGTTCCAACATCAGAACGCAGACCTCAAAACTGCGTTGATCTGGCTGAACGCAACTCTCAGGAGTGCGTCCCAGAACTAAAACGCAACTCTCAGGAGTGCGTTCCAAAATTTAAACGCAGACATCAAACCTGCGTTGATCTGGCTGAACGCAACTCTCAAGAGTGCGTCCCAGAACCAAAACGCAACTCTCAGGAGTGCGTTTCACAAACTGAACGCAACTCTCAGGAGTGCGTTTCTGAATCCGAACGCAGATCGCAGGACTGCGTTTCACTAGCAAAACGCAGACTTTGGTCTTGCGTTAATCAAGCTAAACACGACCCTCGTGTTCCTTCTTTGGAACACGATGTGATTCGTCGTGTTCAAAATGATCAACATGGATTTAAAATTCATGTTTACCAAGAACCAGTCCCATCCTTTAACGGACAGGGGGTTCCATCTCTACCCTCACGCTCTGTGAGAAGTGCCAAGGAGACTAAAGCTTCAAAGGTTGCTCCTATGCCAAAGGAAACCCTCTCCTTTAGCCGCCGAGATTACTCGAGCAGCCCCACCTCTAAAGGAGTGGGCTCAGTTTATGCCAAACGCAGCCCTCAGTGGTGCGTTGTGCAATCAAAACGCAGCCTTCAAAACTACGTTGATTTGGCAGAACGCAACTCTCAGGAGTGCGTTTCAGAACCAAAACGCAACTCTCAGGAGTGCGTTCAAGATCCAAAACGCAGACTTACAAACTGCGTTAACCAACAAAAACGCAACCGGCAAAGGTGCGTTTCATCAACAAAACGCAGACTTCGGTCTAGCGTTAGTAAAACAGAACACGACCCTCGTGTTTCTTCTTCAGAACACGATGCGATTCGTCGTGTGCAAAAGGATCAATGTGGACTCAAGATCCATGTTCACCAGGAGCCAGTCTTATCCTTTAATGGACAGGGGGTTCCATCTCTACCCTCACGCTCTGTGAGAGGTTCATCCCAAGTCTCTGACTTGCGGGAATTGCTGTCGATGTTCAACCGACCGACGAACGTCGTTTTGCTCAATAATCGACGACATCCTCACAGGAAGAAGACTTTAGAGGATGAATACCTTGGAGTCACTTCTAACATGGTTGGTAGAGGGAGATCATCAACCCTTAGTTCCGACGGGTCAGAGACAGATCATTCTCCAAGCGTCAGAGAAATCACTAACGAGTTTGAAGGAATCTACCAACGTACTCGGACTCGAACAGGAGCCATTCCTCCTATCAACTATCAGAGTTTAGCCAGAGGAACTAATTCCGATGACGAACACTCAGCCATTGCGGAGTCCCAATCATCAAGCTCTTTCGTTGGGCATGAGAGCTTCGTCCACATGGCAGAACATTCGGAAGACCTTTCAAAGAGACTTGATGAACAGGAAGCCATGCTCAAATCTCAGCAGGAGGCCATCAATGAACTCATGGCCATGTTGACTCAAATCGTCGCAGACAAGGCCAAATCTCAGGAGACAGATTCGCCGCTTAGGCAAAAATCTTCCCGGAGAGGAAAAGCATCTTCATCCCGACCTCACACAAGCAAAGGGAAGGGAAAAGTGGTTGATGATGCGGCTTCTGACCAGGAAGCCCACAGCCTGGAATCTTCCTCTGATAAAGGAAGAGAGACTGAGAACGAGCAGAATCTTCAGTCTGCCAAAATGGAAGAATTGGAAGCCCGCCTTAAAGCCATTGCTAACAGAAGCGAGCTCCAAGATGAGGGAGTTATCAGACCCTATCCTGCCGAATGGGATGCAGCCCCTTATCCTCCAAAGTTCGAGGTCCCGACGCTACAAACTTTTGACGGCACGGGATCACCGAACCAACATATTTATCATTTCAAGTCACAGACTGGAAATGTAATATCAAACGATGCCATACTGGCTCGATTGTTCATTGGCACCCTTAAGGGAATTGCCTTTGAATGGTTCAGGAAACTGCCTGCGGGCTGTATCCAAAAGTGGGCGGATCTAGAGAGACTCTTCCTGTCAAGATTCTTTGAAGAGGATACAGAAGTCTCCATCCATACCCTTCTCTCTACTAAGCAGAAGAAGAGGGAATCAGTCAAAGCCTTCGTCAAAAGGTTTCGAAATATGGCTTTGCGTTGTCTGACAGGTATGACACAGTCTACCCTAGTACAAACCTGTCGACACAACTTGCAAACCGACCTCCTAGCTCGAATAGGAGTTGTAGAATGCCGTTCCTGGAGACAACTAATCTCTCAAGGCGAGCAGGCTCAAACAATCATTGCCAGGATCAAAGCTGAAGAACAAAGTAGGCATGATCAGTCCGAGCAATCAGACCAAGCCCAATCTTCTCCTGAGCAACCGGACCAGGCTCACTCTTCCCAGTCAGAAGGGAAAGATACTACGACCACTGAAGTTAATCCTCTTCAGTAGGATGGCGGGTCCAACAACTATCATGTTAACAGTTATCTCTGATAGTCAAACTCATCAGATAATGGCCTACCTGGTGATGTGATTCTATTCCGACTTCATGGATAGTGCCCCACTAGGTGATGTGCCTTGTCTACCTCTTTTTTATTCCCCTCTATGCTAAGTCTTCATCAAGACTGGGGGTTGGTTACTTGGAATCCACTGGATTAAGAGTAACGAATCTTTCACATCGTCGACAACACAAATTTTTGTCACGTTAACAATACACCTCTGACAAAACCCACTTATCAATCCTCGTCAATAGGATGATAAGTCCCCAAAGTTGCTCCAATCGCAACACAAATCCTGTCACGTTAACACTACACCTCTGACAAAAATCAACTTATCGAATCTTTCCAATAGAGCGATAAGTTCTCAAAATTGCTTCCATAGCAATATCTTTCTTGTCACGTTAACACTACACCTCTGACAAAATCCGCTTATCGACTCTCTTCAATGGAGCGATAGGTCCACAAACTCGTCAAGTTAACACCACACCTCTGACGACCAAATCAACTTATCGACTCTCTTCAATAGAGCGATAGGTCCGTAAAATACTGTTATGTTAACATAACACCTCTAACAGTCAACCCCCCTAATGAACTTGTTAATTCTTTCGGTGTTTCAAGCTACACAGGAAGAAATGATACCAAAAATCCATGCCTTCACGCATGGGGGACTTTATCTCGATCCCTAATTAGAGATAAGTCTGCATCTAACACATGCTGCCGGGTAGCCTATTCCCGCAATAATAGCAAAGCCTACGTATTCAATATCGTAGCAGGTCGTTATTAATAACGCCAAAATCCATGCCTTACACGCATGGGGAATTTTATCCTGAATCCTAAGTAGGGATAAGTCAATGTCTAACACACGTTGCCGGTTAGTCTTTTACCGTGAAAAGGACATCAAAATCCATGCCTCACACGCATGGGGGACTTTATCTTGATCCCTAAATAGAGATAAGTCTACGCCTAACACGCGTTGCCGGTTAGTCTTTTCCCGTCAAAATGACAAAGTCTATGTATTCAAAATCATAGCATCAAGACTAAGAGAGTTCATTCTCTTAGCACAACGTTACATGTGGAACGGACCTAGATAATTCACATGCTAGCCCGACTCAAACGGTAATCGGTAAAGGCTTATCAAATCCGTTGATGGCTGAGGGTTTGCCAAAAATCCTACGCACATTTGCAGGCCCATCAGCTTAATAGATGTGAGTCGAGACTTAAAACAGATGCGCCAAAGACAAGTCTCAAAGACTTAGTCAAAAATGCACGGAAGCCACTTCCATGTCTTAAGTCAAAATGTTGACCCGCGATGCAAAAAACCAAACGCCGAGGTCACACCTGTGTTCCAAATTCAACATGCAACGGTGAAACCCGCATCTCAAGTTCAAAATGCAGGGTCCACCCCCACATTCCAGAAGCAGGATTATGGCACATACCTTCACACAGGTCCTGCATGGAAAATCCGTTCAACCAAGCTGCTTTCGAAGCGAGTGCAGAGAACAACTCCTTTGTGACAAGGAATCAACAGCTCCAAGATCAGAGTTGAGATCCAAAGTATTCCGAAAATTCGTCCCAGTCAACCGCGAACTTTCGAAAACTTTGGAGGGGGTTCTGTAGGCTGTCTAAAAATCACAATAGATAGTTGATCCCCCATCAAACACCGATGATGAAAGATTACAATCTGACGACTTCTAGAAGGCTACAATTTCTTATCGACTCTTTCCAATAGAGCGATAAGTTCTCAAAATTGCTTCCATAGCAATATCTTTCTTGTCACGTTAACACTACACCTCTGACAAAATCCACTTATCGACTCTCTTCAATAGAGCGATAGGTCCACAAACTCGTCAAGTTAACACCACACCTCTGACGACCAAATCAACTTATCGACTCTCTCCAATTGAGCGATAAGTTCTCAAAATTGCTTCCATAGCAATATCTTTCTTGTCACGTTAACACTACACCTCTGACAAAATCCGCTTATCGACTCTCTTCAATGGAGCGATAGGTCCACAAACTCGTCAAGTTAACACCACACCTCTGACGACCAAATCAACTTATCGACTCTCTTCAATAGAGCGATAGGTCCGTAAAATACTGTTATGTTAACATAACACCTCTAACAGTCAACCCCCCCAATGAACTTGTTAATTCTTTCGGTGTTTCAAGCTACACAGGAAGAAATGACACCAAAAATCCATGCCTTCACGCATGGGGGACTTTATCTCGATCCCTAATTAGAGATAAGTCTGCATCTAACACATGCTGCCGGGTAGCCTATTCCCGCAATAATAGCAAAGCCTACGTATTCAATATCGTAGCAGGTCGTTATTAATAACGCCAAAATCCATGCCTTACACGTATGGGGAATTTTATCCTGAATCCTAAGTAGGGATAAGTCAATGTCTAACACACGTTGCCGGTTAGTCTTTTACCGTGAAAAGGACATCAAAATCCATGCCTCACACGCATGGGGGTATCTCGATCCCTAATTAGAGATAAGCTTACGCCTAACACGCGTTGCCGGTTAGTCTTTTCCCGTCAAAATGACAAAGTCTATGTATTCAAAATCATAGCATCAAGACTAAGAGAGTTCATTCTCTTAGCACAACGTTACATGTGGAACGGACCTAGATGATTCACATGCTAGCCCGACTCAAACGGTAGTCGGTAAAGGCTTATCAAATCCGTTGATGGCTGAGGGTTTGCCAAAAATCCTACGCACATTTGCAGGCCCATCAGCTTAATAGATGTGAGTCGAGACTTAAAACAGATGCGCCAAAGACAAGTCTCAAAGACTTAGTCAAAAATGCACGGAAGCCACTTCCATGTCTTAAGTCAAAACGTTGACCCGCGATGCAAAAAACCAAACGTCGAGGTCACACCTATGTTCCAAATTCAACATGCAACGGTGAAACCCGCATCTCAAGTTCAAAATGCAGGGTCCACCCCCACATTCCAGAAGCAGGATTATGGCACATACCTTCACACAGGCCCTCTGTAGGCTGTCTAAAAATCATAATAGATAGTTGATCCCCCATCAAACACCGATGATGGAAGTTACAACTTGACGACTTCCAGAAGGCTACAATTTGAGGACTTTCACGTAGAAGGCTACAATCTGATGACCTTCACGACAACTGATGAAAGCTCTAATTCAACAGCATTCACAATCAACATCGGGAGTTACAATCTGACGACTCTCATATTTTATAACAGGCAAAGATCAATAAGCAATAGCCTTTGCATTGTTATAATGGACGAGGTTATAAGCCAACAATCTCTCTCAAACGCAGAAATTCACTTCAGCGTTTTTCAAGTTCAAAATCGGGAGTTACAATCTGACGACTCTCATATTTTATAACAGGCAAAGATCAATAAGCAATAGCCTTTGCATTGTTATAATGGACGAGGTTATAAGCCAACAATCTCTCTCAAACGCAGAAATTCACTTCAGCGTTTTTCAAGTTCAAAACGCACACAAGTGTGCGTTCCTTAGCATGCGTCAAACTCTGTAACGCAGAGTTAAATCACGAAACGCACACTTAACGTGCGTTCTTCGACAGACTCGACTGCATCCCAAACTCTGAACGCAGAGTTGATCCTCAACGCACCAGTGACCTGTGCGCTTCCAATTTCAGAACTCAAATCTCCAACAGAGATTTAACTCTGCGTCCTAAGCCTTGGACGCAGAGTTAAAGCCCAAACGTGGCATGTGCGCCTGTGTTGCTTGAACTGCTGAACGCAGAGTTCAGCTCTGCGTTCTAACGCCCTAGCACAGAGAATCTGCCTGTGCGTTCAGCCACCAAGATAGGCCCAACTCTGCGTTTTTAGTCTAAAAACGCAGAGTTCGGGCCCTGAACGCTATTTTTTAGCGTTTGACTCGTTCAAGCACGCAATGAACAGTTCCAAGAACTGTTTTTCCCCACGATTTGAGGGATTTTCGCCCCACTTAAGAGAGGATTAAGGGGGTAGTTACCACCCTAAATCCCCTATAAATAGTGGGAAACTCAACTGAGTTTACAGGCTTCTTTTTTGGGCAGCAAAGAAGCGATCTGCGGCTAGCTTGGGGATCGGATTTTTTCTCACCAACAGAGGTAGATTCGGTCAAGGGCTTTTTGGGATCTGAGACTTGGCAGCAAAGGGGGAATTTCTTGGAGATCGGATCATTCTCCAACAGAGATCATCTCCAAGTTCGGCAACAGGAGCATTCTCTTGGCTTATAACCGACTTTCGGTTTCCAGAGAATCAAGACGTGCGGGTCGTCAACGAGAAGCAAACTCGACGCGAGCATTCGAGGGAGGCATCTCATCGCCACCGTGAAGAACCCAGAATTAAACAAAGGGGAGAATCAAATTCATTCTCCTCTCTTTTGTAATCGGAATCCAAATTGTAATTGATTTTGAGAGGAATACAAGTCAAATTTTTCTTTCATTATCTTTTTACTGCAAATTTCCAACAAACAATTGTATTCTTAGTTTTTGGACTTAACAATAATCATATATATCTTTTATTAAGTCTACAAAATTATTTTGTAATGTTTCAAAATATGGTTAAGCTAAAATGTCAAAACTCATATGTTTATTATCATGTTTACAATCATTTTTCAAAGTTTTACATTTTTCTGATTTTATTTGCTATTTTTAAAAGAGGTTTTAATATTAGATTTCTGTTTAAAACAGACAGTGTGCATGTCTTGAGTCGACTCATGAACAGTGTTGAGTCGACTCATAAACTGTTGTGTAGTTTATATTTTGTTTCTGATGAGTCGACTCATAACATCATGAGTCGACCCATCAGGTTGAGTCGACTCATGCCTGTCATAAGTCGACTCACAATCTGTGCTGGAAAGTGTGTTTTGTTTCTGCTAAGTCGACCCATGACTTCATGAGTCGACCCATGCATGATGAGTCGACTCATGAATTTTATGAGTCGACCCATAAGTTGGTTTTTATCCTGTAACGACTTTTTATGAGTCGACTCATGAACAATACTAAGTCGACTCATAACACTGTAACAGCTATATTTCCAGACTGTACTGTTTTTGGGGTTTTGGACTTTTTTTCTTATTTTCTCTTGGCTTTGGGGTACCTATAAATACCCCCATATATCCTCAGTTCTAAAGACTTAAGAGAATGTTTTAAAAACAAGGTTTAACAAGGGTTTAAGTTTCATTTAGTTTTGATTTCAAGTTTGGTTTGTGAAGATTGTTTCACAAGAAGAGGAGATCATCTTTGGTTTGAGCTATCCACTTCACATCTCCATCTCTCTTGTTCTAGAGAAATTTTCTTAACTCAATTATCTAGCTTGTTTACATTTACGTTGTTATATTTATATTTGCTAGACTTTAATTGAGTTATTTTATTTCTCTTTGTTTACACACACAACCGTTGATCTTATTGTATTTGCATACATTATATAATTAAGTTGTGGGGAGTTGTAACAATTAAGAGTGAGCTTAATTGAGTTCTCATCTATTGTAGAGAACAAATTTGTATTTGTGAGCCTTAATTGTGAGATTCACTTTGTAATACACTTGTACATCGAGAGGTGTGTGTGGTAAGAGACGGGGTCATCCCAAGAAAAGTGGGGTAGGTAACAATACCTAGAGAGAGATTGTAATTCCTAACACTTGAGGGAGACACGGACTAAAGACCAACACTTAAGAGGGTGTAAGGTAGGATTGCAAGAGTGTGAGATTGTAAAGTTTTCGGTGAACTAGAAAACTGAGTGTGAGGTGTAAATATTATTCGGATGAGAGTAGAAAACCCAATTATGATAGTAGATTTCTCCCCGAGAGTGGGGAGCGGAGACGTAGGACGGAAGGTCCAAACTTCATGATCATATTGTGTGTTTGCATTGTTTATGTTGCTCTATCATAATTATATCTTTAGTTTAGATTGTTTACCCTTGTGTTGTTTATATATCCTTGCATATATTTCACCATATAGGATAGATCTCTTTGTTCATATTGTATATTCTTGCTCATAACATATTATATATATATCTTGCAAGAATAATTTATTAATAAGTTTTAATTAACATAAAATCGGATTAGATTAGCACAAGACCCTAATCACCCCCCTCTAGGGTCTAACAGTAATTGTACTAGAGACGAAATGAGTGTCATATCTATAATCTTACTAGCAACACTCTCTGACTGCTCTGCTCTCCCGAGATCTGTAATAGTCTAATCCTCCTGAAAAACCACATCTGCTCGTCTGATGATTCGTCTCTTTTCTGGACCCCATAGTTTGTAGCCGAACTTGTCTTCTCCATAACTAAGGAAGATGCAATGAGCTGCCCTATCATCAAGCTTCTGTCTCTTCTCCTTCAAAATGTGTGCAAACGCCTTACAACCAAACACCTTCAGATGAGAATAGAAAATATCTTTTTCAGACCAAAGTCTCTCTGGAATAACAAAACCCAAAGAAACTGAAGGATACCTATTGATTATGTAGCGTGCAGTGTGAACATCTTCAGCCCAGAAGCTCCTAGGTAACTTCGCCATATTTAACATGTATCTGACTTTTTTCATAATGATCTTGTTGTACCTCTCTGCAACTCCATTATATTACGGTGTGTTGGGCTCTGTCCTCTGATGCTGAATACCATGCTTGGAGTAATATTCTTTGAACTCAATGGAAGTGTGCTCTCCTTCATTATTGGTGAGCAAACACTTCAAATTGCTGGAAGACTGAAAAATCTGATCCTTTGTTCTCAACAAGAAAACCCACATCTTTCGTGATGCATCATCACTAAATTTGACAAAATACTTATTGTCACCCAAGGACTCCATCTCGATAGGACCACAAATATCAAAATAAATAAAATCAAGGATATTACCTTTTCTTTTAGAAGGCTTGCTAAAATAAACTCTATGTTGTTTGCCAATAAACAATAATCACAATGGGTGAGTGACGAGCCGTTGACAAATAGAATGAGAGATTTCTTTGTCAATATCTGCAACCCCTTCTCGCTCATGTGCCTGAGCCTCCTATGCCACAAACTGAGAGTGTCACCATCTTGAGCCATACCCAAAGAATCATATAAAGCCTTTGCTTGAGTCTTATATAAATTACAACATATACTTCCTCTAGTCACCACAAGAAAGTCTTTGGTGATTTTATATTTTCCTCCACCAAATTGAATTTTATATCCCATTCGGTTCAAAGTAAGACCCAAAATCAAGTTGAGCTGCAAATTGAGAACATGCCGCACATTCTTTAAGGTCAATATGCATCTAGTATCTACATGCAAGTGTATATCATCAAGTCCTACAAACATCGAGTAGCTGCTATTGCCCCTCTTCACATTACCAAAGTCACCTTCTTTATACGATGTGAAAATGTATTGATTGGAGGTAGCATGATATGTAGCTCATGTATCCACTATCCATTCGGAATTCTGACTTGTAACATGCATACAGTCTTCTTTCCTACAAATGAGAATAACATCGGTCTTAGACAAAGTAGCTGTAGTGTCACTGTCAGCTTTCTTCTTCTCATATTTCTTTTCATCTTTGTTCCCAGCTTGCTCTTTCTTTAATGCCCAACAATTCTTCTTGATATGACCTGGCTTCCCGCAATAAAAGCAATCTCTCCCTTTAGACTTAGATCTGCCATTGGATATGCTATGACCTCTGGACTGGTCCCTGTATCTGCTTATACCCTTGTTCTCCGTGACAAGTGCATGTACGTTATCTGTGCTGTTAGACTTCCTCCAAGTCTTCTCATTGAATAAACTACTAGTAATCATACTCATCAATAACACACCATATGGAGCTACGTGGTTGACTGCCACAACAAGTGTCTCTTAACAGTCTGGCAAAAAACCCAATAGTAATAAAGCCTGTAGCTCATCACCGATAATCATCTTCATGGTAACTAACTAATTAATCAATCTCTTGAGCTCATTCAAGTACCCTGCTATGTTGTTTCCTTCTTGAATTTTAAGTTCACCAACCGCCTCATAATAAATGCCTTGTTTCCTATGGTCTTCTACTCGTAGAGATCCTCAAGCTTTTTTCAAAGAGACTTCACATTAGTCTCACTTGATACATGATGAAACACACTAACATCGACTGATACATGCACATCAGTCGACCGATTGGAAATTAGTCGACTGACTAGCACTCAGTTCTTCAAGTCCTTGTGAACCCCAAATTTCTTTATCTTTTTCAAAAACGACGATTTGTGATTTTGGGCATTCATGGATGTTCAATGACGATTTTTGATTTTTCTTTCATTTTCAAATTTGGGATATATATCAGGACTTTCATATGGTTTTTCAAAATACTTTTGAAGTCAAAATTTTTGTTAGTTTGGATTTTTATACTTTGGTTGAAAACTATATGTTTGACTCACTATGTGTTTCGGATTGTTTAAAACTATGAATTTTGTTTTCTTATCTGAGTATTGGGACCCGTAAAACACCTTTTTTGCTAATGATATATATATTTATATATATATATATATATATATTATATATACTTATATATTACTTATTATATGATATATATATATATGAAAATATGGAGAACTTGCGTACCAGTCTTCATCTGAACTATATAGTTAAGTGGCCAAACCTCACCCCTACATCATGGCCTCGACATGATGAGCCTCTTTTATAGAGTAGGTAAATATGATTGATGCCTCTCCTCTTTAAGGCATATGTAGGGGTGAGATTTTGTCACCTCACTACCAAGTTCAATAAAATAAACTTGTACGCAAGGTTCTCCAATATATATATAATATATATATAATATATAATATTATATATATATATATATATATATAAATACTATATATTATTATATATATATATATATATATAATATATATATATTTTTCTCATTATATATCAGCAAATTGCTACATTATATATCACAATTGCCGTATGATATATAGTCACAAATTGCCTTATATATAGTATAATTATATATATATTATATATATATATATATTATATATATATAGTATATATATATCAATAATAATAATATATATATATATAATATATATATATATATATATATAATATATATCTATATATATATATATATAATATAAATATATATATATATATGCTTTAAGGCATTTTGATAGGGAGAGCATTCCCTATTTGTTTATACTCACCGTGCTTATATGTAGGGGGAACTTATTGCTCTCTTTCTTCTTATTATTTTCCCCATTTTGATATTGACAAAGGGGAGAAACAAGTATGTTGAGAGTATCTCATTTTCTTTTACTTACTATTGCTATCAATATTATGCATGAAAATTATAAATTGTATATTCATTTGGTTTCATGCATGTTTTATATACTCTTTGTGTAGATTGTTTGTCATCATCAAAAAGGGGGGAGATTGTTAGGTATCATGTTTATGAGCTTATTATCTAATCTTGTTTTGATGATTAACAAATAATTTCTAACAACGTTTTTTGAGTATTTACATTTGCTTGTTAGGTATCCTACACAAACATCCTCAATCTAAGGTTGGAAGGATTTGCGCCTTAACGATGATATCTTGGAGATTGGCGGAAATTGGAATGAAGCCGTCATAATTCAAGTCAAGATACATTATCGCTTCATCCCGCTACCAAGATCGAGTTTCACAAAGATTATATGCTTGGTATAGTGTTGATAGCTTAGGTGTTTACTTTATGTGTTATACTTAAAAGCTCAAATCATACACACACACACGCTATTTCGCAAAACGGACAAAAATACGTTTAGCGCTATAAATATAATTAGTTTTCCAAATTTATCTATTTGGGAAGATAACGTGTTTGAAATAATTTCATCAGAATCATGTGTGTAACGATTTCGTATCTTTGTTGATTCTGGTAATATATGAAATCATATTGGTACGCTTTGCAAAACAGTGAGTTTTCACAAATACGAAGTGCTATTTTAGAAATTTCATCTCTAACATGTTTATTTTCATAGGTATAAATATTGTCCCAAAATTTACTAATTTTGGAGTTGTTTTACTATTTTAAATCAAAATTAGAAAACCAACTTTTCAAAATTCAGGTTTTTGTGAATAGTGTTTTAAGTCGACCGATACAATTTATAAGTAGACTGGCTACATGTTATCAGTCGACCGATAGAAAATATCAGTCGACCGACCAATGCGGTTTTTACAGCCTGATTTTTACAGACTTATCAATCGACCGATTACTTTCATCACTCGACCGATCAACGGTCAAATTATAGTAACGACCAGTTTTTTGTTTCTTGTTGTTTGAGAGGCTATAAAAAGCCCTCAAACCTCATTTTCTTCTTATGGATGTTTAACTGAGTTTTTGGCAGTTTGTTTCAAGATTTTGAGTGTGTTTTGTTTATGCAAAAGAGTTTTACAAGAGAAGGATCTTAATTTTATTTGAGGTGATCGTCCTCAATCTCTACATCTCTTGTTTTTGGAGAAGTTTTTCTAAACTCTTCCTCTAGCTTAATCTTTATTTTGATTCTTATATATACAAGCTAGATTTACTTGAGTTTAATTTCTTTGTGCTTATTGTTTACACACACAACCACTTGAGCTTAAGTATTTCACATATTGTATATTTGGGTTGTGAGTGACTCATTGAGAGAACATACATTTTGTTCTCATTTGTATTGGAGAACAAATCCTTTATTTTCACTTATTGTTGAAACACGTTGTAATACATAAGAACACTTAGAGGAGTGGTTAGTGAAAGACCGGGGTTAATTCCAAGAGGAGTAGGTTGGTAATAAAGCATAGGGAGAGGTGGCAAATCCAAACACTTGAGGAAGGTAACACGGGTAGTCCAACACTTAGAGGAATGTGTCTTATAGGATTGACAATCGTGTATATTGTAAAAGTTTTCGGTAAACTTTGAAAACCGATTGTGTAGTTATTTTGATATAGTGGAGAATCTCCTCGAGGTTACGAACGGAGACGTAGGTCATGGGTTGACCGAAATCCGTGATCATATCTTTGTATTTGCGTTTGGCTTTGGCATAGTTTTCTCGTTCTTATTTTTATATCACCTATTGTCTCATAGTTTATATTGCTTTATCTCATTGCTTATCCTTGCATATATTTCTCGTATATCATTTTGTTAGGATATTGCATTATAAGCTTTAATTTAGCATCGTAATCGTATTAGATTAGTAATTACCCTATTCACTCCCCTCTAGGATACTTTCATATTCCACTATCATTTGTTTCTTTTCTTTCTTTCATTCTCTTTTCTTATTTTTAGCCTTTTTATTTGAAACAATCACACCCAAACCAATCTCTACACTCTCTCTTCTCTTTCACATTTCAAGAACCACTTTAGAACTTTCTAATAACACTCCTAACTTTAGTTTCTAATAACACTCATTTCTCATGGAATCGACACTTGCATGCTGCACATAATAGTTGTACACTTGTAAAGTTTTATTTAGAATATACAAACACACACATACATAATGGATTAGTTAAAATTTTTATATAACTACAATGAAAATACTTTCTAAGAAACTTCTAAGTAAGACTTGGTTTTATATAACTATAATGAAAAGATTTTCTAAGAAATTTCCTTTGGAGTTATGCATAACAATAATTTATTAAGGCAAAAATAGTTTTAATTATATTATTTTAAAAATATTTTATTAAGTCAAAACAAGTTTTAATTATATTATTTAAAGATATGAATTAATTCTATATTGACTTCTTCAAATTCGCAAGATGACTGAAATTTGTGGCTATATTAATTGCAAACACTCACTACATTACAACTTGTCCTTTAGGATAACTTAGGGGTTTAAAGGTTTAAAGATTTATTTTATGCGCTAAATATAACCACGATTCCTGTAAAAGTAAGCTAAAATTTTTCTTCTTTCTTTTCTATTTTCTTTCTTTGCTAGAGGACTAGAAAAAGTTTAGATATGAGGATACTTAATTACTATATTTTATTATACTTATGTACTCTCGTTATCTATTTTATTGAATAAATATACTGATTAAATATCATTTATTTCATGAACTTACAAGAAATAAAGAAATTATCAAATAAGAGATCAAAGAAATCCATACCTCTACTTGAAGCTTAGAGAAAGCCCACAAAGCCCATAAGTCCGGGAGGAGTTGAGTCAATAAGTTAACTTAAGAAAATAAAATCTGTTACAAACTAATCAATGCGCTAATCGATTAACTAATAGATTAGTTTGAAATAGAAACTAATCAATAGCTGATTTTAATTTCTTAGAGCCCAAGTTAATCCAAAGACTGTTTATGGTTGCTGTAAGGTAGAGAGTGAGGGCTAGAGATATGGAAAATTTTGTAAAACTCAATTTTGAAGAGGAGGACTACTCTTTTAGAGAAGGTCTTCCAATTTCCAAGAAATTAAAATTAGCTATTGATTAGTTTCTATTTCAAACTAATTTTACAAAATGAGCTACCCACTAATGTCAATAGTATTTAGGCTCACCTAGGTTTCACAATGAGTGAGTGTGGGGTCTTGTGCTTATGAGTAAGCAACTCATTTTGTAAGATGACCATTTTGTAAGATGAGCACAGTAGCTTGCCCTTCCCTTATTGAGGTTAGAAAACATGTCACCTCCTAAAAATCATGATATTAAATAAATTACATAATGCTATAATTAAAAGTAAAATCATTTAAACTAATTTTTTCATATGAAATGAATAAAACAAAGATAATCAAAATATATTTAAATGCGACTTGAATATAATTAAGATATAAGACAGTTTAATATTCAAAAATATTATTCATTCCATCTTTATGATTAATAAAAAATACTTATGAAGTTTTACTAAAAATCTTAAAAATAACCGAGTTTTTGTAAAAGATATATAACATAAAATACATGTTTATAATAAAATAATAAAATAATCTAGAGTAAATTAAACAAATTCTACATACCTATGAAGTTTTACTGAAATCCTAAAAGATAACTGAGTTTCTGTAACAAAAATGTTCAACACATCTTCAGTTGTTATATAGTCTTTTTGTTGATATATTCACTAATATGAAAGTATAACTATTTTTACCTAATATATATTTTATTAACAAAGAGGAACATAACTTACATAAAATCTTAACTTGCATAAATTTTTGGTTATCAATTATGACTTTTAAATTAAAATCACATTTTTAGATTTATTTTTTATCAAGATTTTTTTTTTTGAAAAAAAATTACTCACAAAAACTTAACTTACATAAATTATTATTTTTGTCTATATTTTAGTTTTTGTAATAGAAATACTTGACAAATCAAATCTTGCTAATTTTTACATACCTTATATTTTGCAAAACTATTTCCTATAATATTTGCTATTTAATTTCATATAATATATTTGAAAATCAAATCTAAACGTAAATGAATCTACAGTTTGACTATAAAATTTAATTTATTAAAAAATTATAAAATACCTTTTTAAAATTTTCCCAATTTATTTTTAAAATTCAAAATTGCAATAATTTTTTGTAGCACAAAGATTGGTAGCAAAATAAATATCTTTATATCAAAGAACCTACATCCTGAATTTTGTGATTTTTCAAATTCAAATCAAAATTTTAAGTTCTAATTTAAGAGAAAAACATTTGTGATTATACTACTAATAGTTTATCTATTAATTCCAAATTTACCTAAATCATTATTTCCTTCTTTATGTTCAAAGTTAAACACACCTGATATTTGTTAAGACAAAGAAATTGCAAATAATATTTTGGTATACTCAAAATTTTACTATATTCATAAAAAATGATACTTTATCTATATTTGTATTCAGAATTATTGTTTAAATTCTAAAAATAATTCATTTAAGTGTGTTATAGCATGTAAATAGATAAATGTTGATTCCCATGGGGAGGCCGACACCTCCTGCCCTATGCCTAATCAACCATATTCAAAGAGGGATGAATCGATCAACTCAAGCGGCCAACCCAATAGGCAGATAACTTGCGACATCGACTAAAAAGACGGTACTTGTTGACCAACTCGTAGGATCGAGACGAGAAGCATCCTCACTCGACCTACCATTCCAGTCAAACCCACTCCCTATTGGCACTCTGCACTTCCAGCCTAACATCTTGTGAGGCTAGCTAAAAAGATAGTGTTTGTCGACCTCCAGTGAGACGAATAAGAAGGCAGTGTATCCTCAAGCCCCCCTACCAATAGTCAATTGCCACACCTTTAATGTATGATCGGAATCATCATTGCTCCATCCCTGAAAGTCTTTATGACTCATCGGACCATGTCAGCACAATGCGCATCCTGTCACTCTCACATTAAATGCATAGGTGACTCACCCCTCTTTAGTGAGCGACACCTGTAAATCAGATGACAACTAAGCCGCCAGCTTGACTTGGCCGAAGTTACCTGTCTACACTTCTGCTCTACTATAAAAGGAAACTGAGGTCTGCTACCTAGGTTAAGCAGATGACGACCGACACTGAAACCCTTGTTTCGGCCATGATGGCCATGAGCGGATCACATGGACTGCTTCATGAGGCCCCAAATACCCTATGCGGCTTTGGTTCCTTCCATCACCAACCAATCATCTTATGACCAGATGTTCAACATTGTCGTTGAGACCATCAGAAGGATCACTCCGCACACTGACTGGATAATGAGTGCCCCCTATGCCAAATTCAAGATGCGTCACATTGAGAAGCACAAAGGTAAGGGAGATAGATCTAGCAAAGCATGCACAGAACTTTTATGATAAGTGCCGAAACAGATAATTTGCAGAGTTTTCCCCATCAATTTGATAGGGAGTGCCAAGATGTAGTGGATTTCATTAGACAAGAAGTCCATTAATAGCTTTGATTAGCAAAGCCAAAAGTTTATATATTATTTTTTGGCTGACTCTAAGCAGAAGAAGCCCTCCCATGTATTGCTTCAAATGAGGCAAGAGAATGGAGAAAGTCTTAGGGACTACTTCAAGAGGTTCCAACCAAGAGGCTAGAAGTCGACGACCTTGAAAACATGATCGCCATGGCCGCAATCTTAGCTGTCCTATAGAACAATAAGTTGGTCGACTCAGGAAGCGGTGAGAAGCCCGAGCCAATAAGAAGGTGACCAGAGAAGTAGAAGAAGTAGCAGTAGTGACAGCAACAACTACCACATGAGCCGAGTCCCCTTCTAAGGAGAAGACGAAGAGGGATCCCCTAGGACCAACTTCAGACCAAACAGGGCTGAAAAAAGAGAACAGAGGAGAGAAGTCGCCAAGAAGTCGGCCCTTACTGTCCTCAACACTTCCCTTATACAAGCCCTTTACATGGTCCAAAGAGAAGGGTATCTCAATTCCACTCCTTATCGCATGAAGTCAGATCCTCAATCTCCAGACATCGGACAATTTTATTAATACCATCGAGACCACGGCCATCATACGAATGATTACTGAGTCAACCAAAGAAATATTGAAGACTTAATATAGAAATGATTATTGAAGAGGTTTATCTATCAACGAGACAGGAGAGAACCTATTCCAAGGAGATTTGATAGGAGGTACCCATCTAGATCGCCTTGCCCCTAGCAGTAGCCTGACACACGGCCCCCTAAGACCAACAATAAGGGTGTCATCAATACTATCAGCAGTGACTTAGCAGCATGAAAAATGTCTAACAACGCACAAAAGAAGTATGTTAGACGAACGTTGCATGTCAACCTATGTGACAAGAAGCCAAGGACAGATTAGCCTATCTTTTTAGCAACACTGTTTTAAAAGGCATTGAGATGCCTCACGACGACCCTCTCGTCATCTCGAAGGAGATCAACATCTTTCAGGTCAAGTAGATTTTGGTCGACATAGAGAGTTCTATTAATATCTTGTTCATTGATAACTTTAATCATATGGACATTGCTAAGTCCAAGCTGCAGCCTTGTCGGGGTCTTCTCATCAGAGTCTCAGGGCATTCGCTCTTGCCGGAAGGGATGATCACTCTCCCCTAAAGGTCAGAGAATACCCTTCCCAATCCACTATTTAGACCCAGTTTCTGGTGATGAACATCAAGTCGGTCTACAATGTTATTCTGAAAGAACTGCTCTTAATAGTTTGCATACGGTCCCATCCCCCTGCCACCAGATGGTAAAGTTTCCGACCCCTGAAGGAGTCAAAACTGTCGGGAGCAACTAACGAGAGGTTAGATCCTGCTATCTACCCTTGATAAAAGGAAAAGGAGTACTAAAGACCCTGCTAATTAAGAAGACGCATCTCCAGATGAAAAAAGTGTTGGAACAGGAGTGAACGACTCCCATCGAAGAGCCCCAAGAAGTGTCGATCAACCTAGATGGCTTGAAGAAGGTTAAGATCAGATCGAGCATTGTTGTACCTCAACGAGTGGCTATGATTGTGTTCTTATGTGAGAATGTAGATGTATTTGCTTGGGATCTCTAAGGCTTGCCGAGAATTCCCCCTAAAGTCGTGAGTCATGAGCTCTCAGTTCACTAACACATCAAGCCGGTTCTGTTGGCCTTCTTGTTTTGATGATGATTTACAAACAATTTACAACTAATGTTGTTTGTCTAGTGTTTGTGTTTTCGTATTTATTCTAGGCAAACAACGAGTTGGAGGATGGATGGAATAGCGCTTCAACGACGATATCCAAAGGAGGTTGGCGGAATGTCGGTGAAGCTTATGCAATTCAAGTTAAAGATCGAGTTCAAGCTTCATCCGCAAATATATCAAGTCAAGCCTATTGAAGATCAAGATCAAGCTTTGGTATATTTAGTTTAGGTTTTATATTATGTGTGTTAGATACTCTAAGCTCAATATCATATACACACACGTATTTGGTTTCTAAGCTCAAATATTGTATTCTCAATTTATAGACTTAACAATCATCATATACATATTTTATCAAGTCTATATAATCATTGTGCAAAGTTTTAAAACATTGTTTATGTCAAAACATCAAACTTCATGTATATCACTTTTTTCATGTTTTGAACACTTTTGCAAAATAATGAGATTTCACAATTGGGAAATGCAAATTGGAAAATTCTTTTTGTAACATGTTCAAAATATCATTTGCAAATATTTCTCAAAGTTTCATCAAGTTTGGAATTGATTTGTTATGTTTAAAGGAATTTATAAATTCACGTTTTTGTTCGTGCACATGTTCGTGCATGTTTTACAAAACTGATGAGTTTTCGCAAATGGGAAGTGATATTTGAAACATTCTTTCTCTGACATGTTTATCTACATGTTTAGAAACTTTTTCCAGTTTTTACTATTTTTGGAGTTGATTTACTGTGCCAATTGATTTTACAAAATCGTATATGTTAACAGTTTTTTCAGAAACTGTAAATTTGTGTTCAAATATTTATTTCTCTCAACTGGGAAAAGATTTTTCAGAAATTCTTTCTCTGACATATTATACTACATGTATAAAACATTTCCAAAAAATGTCATAATTTTTGGAGTTCATTTACTATTTTAAATTGATTTTACAAAACAGCTGCGCACTGCTAAAGTAACTCCGGTCGACTGGACCGGTCGACCGGAAATGTCTCTGGAACTTTTTCAGGTTTGTACAGTGCGAGCGGTCAACCGAAAAAAATGTCGGTCGACCGCCCAGCTCACAGAATGCCCATAACGGCTATTTTCTTGTATCCGTTGGAGGGGTTTTTGGTCTTTTGGTTTGGGCTTTTGTTTGAGGTATTGGGAGGCTATAAATACCCCCTTATACCTCAGTTTTAAAAAATCTAAGAGAATGTTTAACAAGGGTTTTAAAAAGAGTTTAAGCTTGTTTAAGCTTGTTTAAGGGTTTGGTTTAAGAAGCTTTTAAGCATTGAGGGTTTGAGTTGTGGAATTCAAATTCACAGAGCAAATGGAGATTCAATCCTTTGGTGTTTGAAGCATTCACATCTTCTCTCTATCTCGTTGTCAGTCTTTATGAGAAGTATTTTAAACTCATCTAGGCATTTATTATTTGATTATAATTTCATAGCTAGTTTATATTGAAGTTAGTTAATCGTTTTACTTTGATACTCTTTGTTCACTCACAACCTATTGAGCTTATGATTATTTACATCTCATAGTATAATTTGGGTTGTGGCGTTTGTGACTAAGAGTTGTGCTTAATTGAGTTTCTCACCTTGTTTAGAGAAAATCAATTGATTTTTATATTGTGGCTTAATTGTGAGGATTCACGTTGTAATACATTTAACACCGAAGAAGTGTGTTGGGTGAGAGACGGGTCATCCAAGAGAGTGGCTCGTTGACGTGCTAGGGAGAGGTTGTAACCGAGCACTTAGAGGGAGGAACGACGGGCTAGGACAACATTCAGTGGTGTAAAGGGTATGATTGCATAAGTGATTATATGTGAGTGTAAAACTTTTCGGGTAAACAGAAAACCAGAGCCGGTTGTGATAGTGGAGATTCTCCTGCGACGGTGAGGAGCGAGGACGTAGGTCGTGGGGAGAACTCCGTGATCATATCGTGTTGTTTGTGATTTGAATTGGCGTTCTTATTCTATGTTTTCAATATCTTATATCGCATTTGTGTATTGCTCATCATATTACCCTATCACTTGTGTAGATTGTTTATTTTACCCTTGTGTTAGTTTATATATCATTGCTCATATACTTGTAATATCTCATTGATAGGATATATTCATTTGTTCATATTGCCTTATCCTAGCTAATGTATCTTATTGCATTTTATTCTTGCTAGGATATTTTGTTATTAGTTATAATTAGTATTTAATTGGATTAGATTAGCATAAGACCCTAATCACCCCCCTCTAGGGTCTAACAATTGGTATCAGAGCTTGGTGCTCTTTGATTTAAGGTCTAATCGCCTTGAGTTAAAGATCCAAGTTAGCTTATTGTGCTAATCTATTTTTGAGCTTTATTTGTATCTTGCTTGCATACATTTTCTTATTATGGACATACATTGTGCATCTTGTTTAGGCTATGATCCTATTGTTGCTCCTAAAATAGATAATCTCCCATATGACCAATGGTGTTCTAGATTTAACATATTTGTTAGATCTAAACAATTCGATTTATGGGAAGTTATTGAAGATGCTTATATTATACCCACTTCGGAAAAATCCAAGTGGAGTAACAATGATAAAAGAATGTTTAATATGAACAAGCTTTTGTTAGAATATTTGCTTAATGCCTTTGACTCATCCTTTTCTAACAAATTTGTTCATTTTGATAGTGCTTACAATTTATGGAAATTCATAGAAGCACATCAAGGCAACTTGGAGGAAATCCGACGTAGTTTGGAGGATTATTCTTCAAGTGAGTGTGGAGCATCATCATGCACACGGCCACTAGGCGATGGTAAGTGATTCGGAATCCGATAGTGATATATCCATCAATGAACTTGCATGTGCATATGATATGTTAATGCATGCCTACACTAAGTTGCATAATAATTTCATTGATCTTAAAAGCAAGCATGTTAATTTAAAATTCGATCATGAATTGCTAGCATCAAACTTTGATACTATTGCTAAAGATAATGTGATCCTTAAAGAAAATAATGAAAAATTAAAATTGGATCATATTACCTTGAGTTCCAATGTTGCTAGCTTAATTCATGAGAAGAATGATGCCATGTTAGAAGTAGAGTCTATTAGAAGTAAATTTACATCATTTAAAAATGATCATATTTGCTCTACTTCTATTAATCACGTTTGCCAAATGTTTCTAGTAGACCACAAGTGTTTGAATGTGATATTTGTGGTAGATTTGGTCATTTGGCTAAGTTTTGTTATGATTTGAAAAAATGTTCAAACTTGCCAAATTTCTCAAGTAAACCACCTTTGTTTAATAAGGTTTCTCATTTGCAAAATAAATTTAAAAGACAATCTTCAGTTGCAAATGATTTTTGTGCACGCTCACTTGGTCAACACAAATCTTTTCACTCTTTTCATTGCACGAATTGCAATCGAAAAGGTCATTTGAATGAATATTGTTTTGACCGTGCTAGTGCACCATATGTGCCCAAGAGGGTTCATAACCCTAGGGCTTTGAGCTTCATTGATAGGGGTCATGTCCCTAAATCTTTTGTTTTAGTATTTTTAATTTTCTTTTTCTTGGTTTTGAAAAATGTATTTTAAACTTTTATGAAAACAATTCATTTTATTGGTCAAATCCTTTGTTTTCATAATTATTAGTTTTGATTTTGATGAGAGGTTTGTATTTATATAACCCTCCGGATTTATTGGGTGTTTATTCCCAAATCATGTTTACCGGATGCCAAAATGATTATATGGGTTGAAACAAGCTTAAGAGCTTGATATATTGTTGCCTCTCTTGAAATTCTTTTGTCAAAGAGTTTGTTTTGATTTATTGCTTTGAATTCATTATATTTCACTTATATGATGATATTTATGTGTTTGTGCTAATGGATCATCTATTCGTGCCTTATAATGTATTCTATGAGTGGTTTGATCAAGTTATGTAAAGAAAATTTTCATTTTGATCAAACATTGCTTTTGGACTCAAATCTTGATTTATGATTTCATTTGAGTGATTTGTTTTCACTTGAAAACTTTTTTCATGGTTCTCATGTTTTCCTTTTCTTTTGATTTCATAAATCTATCTTTACACATGGTTTTTATGGTCCTTGATATGAGACATATATATATATTCTTTTTATACTCACCTATGCTTATTGATAGGGGGAGCTTTCGCTCTCTTAATTCTTTTGTCCTCTTTTTGATGTTGTCAAAGGGGGAGAAATATTGTAAGTATATGTATACATTCTTCCTTGTTTATATATGCATGTGAATTATAATTTATATATTCAATTCTTTTCATGCATATATCCTTTTTTTGTAAATTGTTTGTCATCTTCAAAAAGGGGGAGATTGTTGGCCTTCTTGTTTTGATGATGATTTACAAACAATTTACAACTAATGTTGTTTGTCTAGTGTTTGTGTTTTCGTATTTATTCTAGGCAAACAACGAGTTGGAGGATGGATGGAATAGCGCATCAACGATCATATCCAAGGTGAAGCCTTGCAATTCAAAGTTAAAGATCAAGTTCAAGCTTCATCCGCAAATATATCAAGTCAAGCCTATTGAAGATCAAGATCAAGCTTTGGTATATTTAGTTTAGGTTTTATATTATGTGTGTTAGATACTCTAAGCTCAATATCATATACACACACGTATTTGGTTTCTAAGCTCAAATATTGTATTCTCAGTTTATAGACTTAACAATCATCATATACATATTTTATCAAGTCTATATAATCATTGTGCAAAGTTTCAAAACATTGTTTATGTCAAAACATCAAACTTCATGTATATCACTTTTTTCATGTTTTGAACACTTTTGCAAAATAATGAGATTTCACAATTGGGAAATGAAAATTGGAAAATTCTTTTTGTAACATGTTCAAAATATCATTTGCAAACATTTCTCAAAGTTTCATCAAGTTTGGAATTGATTTGTTATGTTTAAAGGAATTTACAAATTCACGTTTTTGTTCGTGCACATGTTCGTGCATGTTTTACAAAACTGATGATTTTTCGCAAATGGGAAGTGATATTTGAAAAATTCTTTCTCTGACATATTTATCTACATGTTTAGAAACTTTTTACCAGTTTTTATTATTTTTGGAGTTGATTTACTATGCCAATTGATTTTACAAAATCGTATATGTTAACAGTTTTTTCAGAAACTGTAAATTTGTATTCAAATATTTATTTCTCTCAACTGGGAAAATATTTTTCAGAAATTCTTTCTCTGACATGTTATTCTACATGTATATAACATGTCCAAAATATTTCATAATTTTTGAAGTTCATTTACTATTTTAAATTGATTTTCCAAAACAGCTGCGCACTGCTACAGTAACTCCGGTCGATCGGACCGGTCGACCGGAAATATCTCTAGAACTTTTTCAGGTTTGTACAGTGCGAGCGGTCGACCGAAAAAAAGGTCGGTCAACCGCCCAGCTCCCAGAATGCCCATAACGGCTATTTTTTTGTATCCGTTGGAGGGGTTTTTGGTCTTTTGGTTTGGGCTTTTGTTTGAGGTATTGGGAGGCTATTTGAGTTTGTGAATTCAATTTCACAAGAGCAAGTGGAGATCATCCTTTGGTGTTTGAGCATTCACTCTTCTCCTACTCTCTTGTCATCTTTAGAGAAGTGTTTCTAAACTCATCTAGCAATTTATTATTTTGATTATAATTTCCATAAGCTAGATTTATATTGAGTTTAGTTTAATCGTTTTATTGATACTCTTTGTTCACACACAACCTATTGAGCTTAGTGTATTTACATTCATAGTATAATTTGGGGTTGTGGGTTTGTGACTAAGAGTTGTGCTTAATTGAGTTCTCACCTTGTTTAGAGAACAATCAAATTGATTTATATTGTGCTTAATTGTGAGGATTCACTTGTAATACACTTGTACACCAAGAGAAGTGTGTGGTGAGAGACGGGGTCGAATCCAAGAGGAGTGGCGTCGGTTGACGTGCCTAGGGAGAGGTTGTAACCGAGCACTTGAGGAGGAGGACACGGGCTAGGACCAACACTTAGTGTGTAAAGTATGATTGCATAGTGATTATATTGTGAGGTGTAAACGTTGTTCGGGTAAACGTAGAAAACCCGGTTGTGATAGTGGAGATCTCCTCGAGGTGAGGAGCGGAGACGTAGGTCGTGGGGACCGAACTCCGTGATCATATCGTTTTGTTTGTGATTGCATTGGCGTTCTTATTCTTGTTTTCATATCTTATATCGCTTTTGTTTATTGCTCATCATATTACCCTATCACTTGTGTAGATTGTTTATTTTACCCTTGTGTTAGTTTATATATCATTGCTCATATACTTGTAATATCTCATTGATAGGATATATTCATTTGTTCATATTGCCTTATCCTAGCTAATGTATCTTATTGCATTTTATTCTTGCTAGGATATTTTGTTATTAGTTTTAATTGGTATTTAATCAGATTAGATTAGCATAAGACCCTAATCACCCCCCCTCTAGGGTCTAACAGGTTCGACAAAAGAAGAGGCATCTCGGCCTCGATGAGACAGAAGGTAGCCGCCAATGATCAAAGTCAGCTTCATTAGAGAAGTGTAGTACCCCGAGTGGATATCCAATATGGTGCTGGTGAAGAAGTCCCTTGACATGTGGAGGATGTGAATGGACTTTACAGATTTGAACAAAGCTTGCCCAAAGGGAAACTATCCCCTCCCAAGGATCGATCAACTAGTAGATGACAATGTGGGTCATAAACTGCTCAGCTTTATGGATGCCTTCTCTGGCTATAACAGGTCCTTATGGCGGAGAATGATCAAGAGAAGACCTTATTTCGACTGCAATATGGAAGCCTACATAGATGACATCCTTGTGAAGTTAAAGCATGCGTTGTCTCATGTGTTGGATCTTGAAGAGACCTTCTCTATCCTCCAATGCTACCGCATGAAGCTCAACCCTGCCAAATATGCTTTTAAAGTGTAATCAGGCAGGTTCCTCGGGTTCATAATTATTTGGAGAGGCATTAAAATCAACCCTGAGAAGATAAATACCATAGAGCAACTACCTGAACCCAGCATGCTGAAGGACGTCCAAAGGATAAATAGAAAGATAGCTGCATTGGACCACTTTCTTTTTAAATTTGCTCATAGAAGCCTTCCATTCTTCAAAACTTTGAGAGGGAGCAAAGAGCTGAAGGAAGGCATGGGCTTGACGACCAAGTGCAACGAGGCCTTTAGGGACCTCAAGAGATATTTGAGCATAAAGCCACTGTTGAGCTGACCCAAAGAAGGGGAGACCTTATATCTCTACTTGGCCATCTCCCCAAAAGCCATTAGCTCTGTCCTCATCCAAGAGGAGGATAATCGGCAGAAGTCGCTATACTATATCAACCGAATCTTAAAGGTGGCCTAACTCAACTACACCCTTATTGAGAAAACCTCCTTTATTCTCATTACTAAAGCAAGGAGTCTTTGCCCTTACTTTTAGGCACATACCATAGTGGTGTGGATGAACTTGCCTTTGAAGAAAGAACTTGGTAGTCCAACCACTTCAAGAAGGATGGTCAACTAGTCAGTTGAGCTCAGTGAATATGATGTGTAATTTGAGATCAGGATGACCATAAAGGCCCAAACCTTGGCTGACTTCTTAATATATTCAATCGCAGTAGATAATGAGCCATCTCGACTCATATCGGTCCCCTACCAAAGCCTTCAATGTCCAAGACAGCAAATACACCTACTTCTCCGAGGTGCTACATCATCAGACATAACTTACCCAAGTTCACCTCATGGTGGTTGCTAAAGGTGGACGAATCCTTAGGAGAAGGAGGTAGTGGAGCTAGAGAAGTCTTGTGTAGCCCTGATGGGTCAACGCAAGAACATTCCATCACTTTTGATTTCTTCGCCTCGAATAACAAGGCCGAACATGAAGACCTCTTAGTGAGACTTCGAGTCGCCTTAGCAGTCAAGGCCGAGCTCATCAACGTCTTGGTTGACTCTCAACTTGTTGGCTACCAATTAAGGGGAGATTATGCAGCAAAAGAATTAAGAATGCTTTTGTACATGAAGGTGGTCAAAGAGCTCTTAAGCAACTTCAAAGACTTTAGGATTGCCCTAGTTACTCGCACCCTCAACGTGTGCGTGGACGCCTTATCCAAGATCGGATCATTTAGCTCAGGGAATAATTCAGGACCTATGCACACAGACACCCTCAAGTGCCCTAGCATCATGAAAACTTTAGACCCGATCATGCAAACTGAGACTTCTATAGAATCCTGTTGGATGGATCTACTCATCCAGTACCTAACATGGAGGACCTCATAGAAAATACTATTGAAGCGAGGAGTTTACAGAGGAATTCTCAAAGATATCTTCTGCTCGATAACCAACTTTATCGAATATCATACTCCAGCAGTAGTGTGAGGCCCTATCTCTAATATCTCTAACTGGTAGAGGCTAGTTACGTTCTGAGAGAGATCCATGAAGGAACTTGCGGGAATCATCCACCGGCTATAACTCTTGCTTAAAAAGTGATCTGTCAAGGCCCATCATCTTAGCTGAGTCCAAGGG
The DNA here is from genome assembly GCF_001876935.1 of Asparagus officinalis. Classification (NCBI taxonomy): domain Eukaryota; kingdom Viridiplantae; phylum Streptophyta; class Magnoliopsida; order Asparagales; family Asparagaceae; genus Asparagus; species Asparagus officinalis. The sequence goes on from NW_017972353.1 coordinate 105,473, forward strand.
ATTTGTCTCCTAATACAAGAAGTGCCAATTCTTCTCAAACATACCACAAGATTCAGCCACTAGATTAACCCCCACTGGGTTGGGGCCTCTCCTAATAGGCTCTAGGCAATGAAAATTCTTAATTGTTGCCATTGATTATTTCACCAAATGGATTGCAGCCGAACCATTGGACAAAATTGGCGAGAGTGTTTGGTGGGAAAATTTGAAGAAGAAAAAATGGAGAATTGAATTCGTGTTTATTCTTTCTAACTGATTTAGATAGAGAATAATTACAACCCTCTCAATACATTCTCTCTCTAACAAACTTTAGAAAAGAAATTACAGTTCTTCTCAATCGGTTTCCCAAATTACAAAAGAGAGAAGGATCGACAGAGATCCTTCTCTTTGTTTAAATCTAGATACTTCACGCTAGCGATGAGATGCCTCCCTCGACATTCGTATCGAGCTTGCTTATTGTTGACGATCCGACCGTCTTACTTCACTAGAACGATCAATGAAACTTGCAAGGTAAGTTTTAAGATAACTCTTGACGAGTTTTAGAACTCAGGATGAGTTTAAACTCTGTGACGGAGTTAATTTGAACTGAAAAACCAGTTAATAAGCCAAGTACTAAATCTCTAAGGATTTCTGTTGCTAAAGGAGATTTCTAAGAGAACAATAATGCCGATCTCCTCCAAATCTAGCCTTTTTTATGATCTGCCCCAAAAAGAAGATCTCCCCTGATCTCAGCTAATTTTTTAGCTATATATAGGGCATTAAGGGGTGTAACTAACCCCTAAAATCTTTCCCAAGTGGAGGAGTGATCCTCTTAAATCATAAAAAATGGTTTTAAAACCGTTCAACTCGTGTTTGAACGAGTCGAATGTAGAATCCGCGTTCTAGCAAGAATTCTATGTTTAAACACAATAGTTTAGGAGTTGCGTTAAGTAGCGGATGGAAACTGTGCCGGGCAGTTTTTAGAAGCTATGTTGAGAAGCGGATAAGAGCTGTGTTGGGCAGGCGATGACAGCTACATTGAGCAGCGGATGAGAGCTGCGTTGGGCAGCCGATGGCAGCTGCTTGAGCAACTCTTGGAAGCTTGAGAGCTGCGTTGGGCAGCCGATGGCAGCTGCTTGAGCAACTCTTGGAAGCTGCATTGAGCAACGGATGAGAGCTACGTTGGGCAGTCGATGATAGATGCGTTGAGAAACTCTTGGAAGTTGCATTGAGTAACTCTTGGAAGCTGCGTTGGGTAGCCGATGGAAGCTGCGTCGACAGATTTTAGGAACTGGGTTTGTAGCTGATTGTGAGCTGAGTTGCTTTGACTCTAGAATGCGGTCATCTGGTTTCACTTCTGGAATGCAGAGATGAGTTCTGCATCTTGAACTGAAGAGATCGTTGACTTGTGATCTCTTTTATCAGAGCATTACAAAAATTGGCATTTTGTATTTTTTGCTTTAGCACCTTGAACTGTGAGAGCCGTCAGATTATAACTCTCGCTGTTGATTGTGAAGACTGCTGAATTAGAGCTTTTATCGATTATTGTGAAGGTCGTCAAATTATAACCCTTCTCGATCTACGTGTAAACTTCTAATTGTAGCCTTTATTTGTTGATATGAAAGTCATTTGACTGTAACCTTCATTGTCGAGTTGTCGATGCAAAGGTTATCAAATTATAACTTCCATCCTTGATGTTTAATAGGGATCAACTATCTGTAGTAATTTTTAGATAGCCTACAGAACCTCCTCCAAAGTTTTTAAAGTTCGCGGTTGATTAGAACGATTTTTCAAAATACTTTGGATCCCCAAATTGATTTAAGATCTGTTGTTGGATGACAGTTCACCATATCTGTTTTGAAGATATCACAAACTCGATTGTAGAAACTTGCTGTATGTCACAGTTCTGTAACTTCTTCGCTAATTTTCTTGAGATCTCCTTTGGTGATGATCGAACTCATACTTCTGACGAACGCGTAGAAGTAGTTAATGTAGTTCAAATCTTTTTAAACCAAACAAGATAACTTTTATGTCTTGATGACAATGAACTTAGTCAAACAAGCTAAAGCCCAAGCCATCATCGTTAGATCCATTATTAGGATTAATTTTTTCCTCTTCTTCGATAGCAGGAATAACAACATTCTCAGCCAATGCAACAGGGGAGGTAAGTGAATTTTCTTGGATCCATGAGATACTCCTTCACCTTGTATAAGGGTGTATTTAGTGTTAACAATAAAAGCAATGACGTTATTAGAGGCATCGACCAATATGTGGGGTGTAGCTCTGGGTTGAAGACAGATCCATTATAATTGACAGAGAGAACCACAAGCCCGTATAAGGAGGACCTTATCCAAAGTTTGGCAAGGAGGGCGATCTTAGAAGACCCCACTTCATCTTCTTTCTTGATCAGCTCAACTGGGGTAATGATTTCAACAATATCCTTATTAATTTTGGTTGGAATATTAAGCCATTTGAAAGGATGAGTTGCGCAAGGGATCTAACTCGATAGTATCAGTGATACCAATTATAACCTGTCTGTATTCATCCAAGAGGCTGCATAGCTTCTTGTTATAAATTAGTTTCTTCTCGGCTTTCGTCATCTTGATGGCCATTGCTAACATCTCTCCAAATATCTGAAATGTATAATAGTCTTATTGATTATGGCGAATCAGTGTGTAAGTGGAATCTGGAATTTTGAAATTGAAATACCAGAGAAAACCCTGCATTTTTAGAGTCAAAACGTAGGAGGAAGCCCTACGTTTTTTTATTCTGAGACGCAGCAATAAGCGTCTGAGAGTTCAACCGACTTAGTGTGAACGCACATATTGCATTTGGGCGGGATTTTCTCCTCAAATCTCGTCTTGATTTGATAGCTCACCGCTGACTATAAATAAACTGTCAGGATCACATCAAAAGTCATTCGACTTTCCACTACTGTTAATCTTCTCTAGCAATTCCTATTCATCTTCTTCAACAAGATTGGAATGGCTCCTAAAAAGAGAACCGCTTCCAAATCTAAGATCACCCTTTCTCAGAATTCACCATCGGCCAAGGCCGCTGGTGATGCTCAGGCGACCACGCTACCGCCACAGGCCCCCTCAATCAATGGTAAGTTTGGGCAATTATAACTTGTTTTGATAAGTTTTATACTATTAACGCTGAGTGGAAACTCACGTTTGACCATTAAAACACAGAGGTTATCCTTAATGTTTCTCGATTTGGAACACGGGTCTGGATCCTGTGTTTGAAATTTAGAATACGGGTTTGAACCCTGCGTTTTGAATTTTAGAACACAGGCCTGGACCCTGCGTTTGGAATTAAGAACGCGGGTTTGGACCCTGCATTTTAAATATTTGAACACAGGCCTAGACCCTACATTTGGAATTAAGAACGCGGGTTTGGACCATGCGTTTTGAATTTTAGAACACATGCCTGAACCCTATGTTTGGAATTTTAGAACAAAGGCCTTGACCCTGTGTTTGGAATTAAGTCTTTTTCAGACTTACCATTAGTTTTGCACTAATTGTTTGTTTCTTTATTTTGTAGTGCACTATTCTAGCGAGCCTCTTTTTTTAATCATTACTTCGGTCATGCAGGAGATGCAGAGAAGAATACACTCTTCAGTTTCCGTTGAGAGTATCATATATTCCAGGATACTAACAAAGAAAGGGCCAAACTTATCACCCAAGCTTCTCCTGAAACCCTCAGATCGTTGGTTACAGATGCCAAGTATGAGACAGCTGAGCATGGAGTTTTAAAGAAACGAGCCTTCCTTTTCAGAGACTGTGTTGACATGGATCCTAAGCGGATGTTTGACGAGAACTACAAGTGGCTGCGGACTATCAATAACTATCGCCTTTTCCTGCCAAATCTCTTACTATCAATGCGCTTTTGTTCCGTGATCTATGGATTGGGAGCTTGTCCAAGAACAAGGTGGTGTTGCTTCTGGACATCTTACTCATCGCGGTGTTCAACCAGCTAGCTTCAATTACTTTATGCCTTTGAATCCCGGTTAAGTTAAGAAGGAGCATCCTGTTGGTGAGTCTGCTAAACTGGCGAACACATTCGTCAGTAAATTTATCTTTGTACAGGGAGATTTCCCCTATCAAGACTTTAGAGCTCCAACATGGGTTCATTCTAGCGAGACAGAATGGAGGGCTCGGATGGTAAATTTCATCCGAGAGGAATTAGAGGAGCCCCTTAGGATTTCTGACCTGAGAACCCCGATATTGGTCACTCGATACGGGATTTCTCCAAACTATAGTGGTCTTTTCGCCATGATGGAGTTCTACAACCCTCATATCGGCACCTTTTTTACTCCTGTTGGTGAATTATGTTTTGCACTCCATGAGAAGTTTGAGGTCTCCATGCTATCATTTGGGGAATTGCCCTACGAAGAGTTTGTTCCTCAGAGCAAAGTGTTGGAAATTTTGAAAAATGATGCTCCGGTATTCTATCATACTTATTCGGAGTTAATGTGCAATTTTCAAATATGTGCGCAGACTACTGATAAGCAAGTGAGTGGTGTCAAACAAGGACAATGGGCTGAGTATCTCTTTCAAAACTTGTATGATAAGGACACAAAATTAACCCACTTGGCTGCCAGCACACTGGAAGAAATTCATGAGTGTATCAACGATGCAACCTCCCACTACACTTGTGAGGCAGAGGAAGATGTTTTCCCGGTGTACACTATGTTTGAAAGTTTTCACTATCAGGCCGAGATCCCGATTTCTGACATGGCCTTGTTCACTGGTTTTCTCACACTTGGAAATGGCTATGCAGGAGATGAGACAAATGCACGACCAACAGATTCGAGCCTTGTCAAATCAGATAGGTGAATCTAGTCATCACAATAATGTTAGCCAAGTAGCTAGCGATTCAGATGAGAATAAACACCTTAATGTTGATAACCCTTCCGTTGACCAAAATGTTAGGGGTGGTCCCATTGAGAATAACGACGATGGGGGTGGTCCCACCAATGATAACAACACCGGGGGTGGCCACGTTGTTCCTCTTAAAAATCGTACAAAGCATGATATAGATGAGGACGAGAAGATGAAAGATCTCGAGAGCAAAATCAACGCTCTGATGTCTACGCAAGAGGTGCAGAAGATCGGTATTCCGTGTCTTTACCCAAGAAAGTGGGATTCGATCCCATATCCGGTGAAGTTAAACCTTATCAACTTCATACCGTTCGACAGGAAGGGCTTTCCCTCTCAGCGTCTGATCTACTTTAAGTCCCACTTGGGTATGATCTCCAGCAATGAAGCCTTGATGGTTTAATCATTTGTTGGTACCCTTCGCGGACCTGCCTTCGATTGGTACCGACATCTCAAGTCTGGAATCATCAACAACTGGGAAGACCTGGAGAGCCTATTACTCACTCACTTATTTGATGATGACGCCGAGGTGTCAATCAGGATACTCTTCGATGAGAAACAAGAAGACGATGAGACAGTCGACAACTTTGTCAAGCGCTTTCAGAATAAGGCGATGAACTGCCAAGATCCGATCACAGAGGACTTCATCCTCCAAACCTGTCACAACAACCTCTCTTTGGACGTGTTGGAAGTTATAAGAGTAGCACCATTCAATATCCGGAAAGAGTTAAAAATACGCGGAGAGCGGGCCGAACGCTTTCTCAGAAGGAAGCAAGCCGAGAGAAGCCAACTGATAGCTAATCCTCCGAACTCAAGCTTCGTCTCCCGTAGTAAGGGGAAGGCACCTGCAGTAGTTGTTGACATTAATCAGACGTCACAATAATAACCTCGGAGAAAGTGAAATACTTCGGATCCGAAACTCTAAAAAGAGCACTCCTTCAAGGACGAAGATGTTCCAGCTATTTTCGAGTCCCTTCTTGAAAGCAATAAGATCAAGCTACCACCTATCACGAATCAGGAGGAAGCTGATAACACTACGGATCCAAAGTACTGCGCATACCACAGGAGGATCTTTCATCCTACCAAGATTTGCTTTGCTCTCAAAAATAGCATCTAAACCTTGATTGAAGCCGACTTCATAACGTTGGGATAAGCTAAATGAGAACGACAAGACTCCGACAAGTATAAGAGCATAAACTGCTCATTCTGACACTCCAAAGAGTATACGAGTATAAACTGCTTCTCAATCCTCCAACCAGTATATGAGGTTAAACTGATCCGTGATACTCCAACAGGTATATGAGTCTAAACTATTTCCTATCTTTGATGGAAAGTTCATGAAGAATTTTTATACATAATATTCTTAAGGATAACCCGGTCATGCAACTGAGTATAATGTTAGACCCAGTTTCGCGAAGGAAGCTGGGGGTGGATGATTCATGTAACAAAAGTTCTCGAAAGAATTATATATAGTGTATTCTTAGGGATAACCCGGTCACTACAAGAAGGTGATGAATAAGAAACTCCAACTCAAACTCCCGCTACGTCTGTGCACTCAACACTCCCATTGTTAGAGTCTGGACATAGTATTCGGAATTTTAATCTCCTGATTATTAACAATTTTCAAACCCCTTCGTGTTAAGTTTTTATCACTTAACACTAAGAACCCCCACTGAGTAATCGGTATAAGTCAACACTCCCACTGTGATTTATACTCTCACTCCCACTGTCTACCTGGTTAAACCTTCCTACAGTTAGGGTCACAATCAAAATCCCTTCTCGATTCCTCTAATGATTGAGAGGTCCACAAATCGAGTGATTAAATCTTCCTACAGTTAGGATCGTCTCAAACCTCCTACCTGGTCAAACTTTCCTATAGTAAGGACCACGACCAAAGTCCCCTCTCGATTCCTTCCATGAACGAGAGGTTCACTTCCATATCGAGCGATCAAATCTTCCTACAGTTAGGGTTACCTCAAACTCCTGCTTGGTCAAACCTTCCTACAGTTAGGGCCAAAACCATAATTTACTCTCGATAAACGAGAAATTCACCTTTAGTTCGATAATCAAACCTTCCGACAGTTAGGATTATCTGAATCTTTTCGATTCTCGGAGTGAAGATCCCACTCTTTGTTTCACTCTTCTGATTCTTGAAGTGGAGATCCTACTTTGAGTTTTCTTTGTAACTGGAGATAGAATATAAAATTCTTCCTCTCTAGCATCGGGTTCGTCTTTGCCCCAAGAAAAGACAGTACTTTTTAACTCCTAAAATCCGCGCCTTATACGCGTGGGGAATTTTATCCCGAATCCTAAGTAGGGATAAGTCAGAGCCTAACATGCGTTACCAGTTTAGTTTTTCACCGATTGAAGAAGACACCAGAATCCAAGTCTGGGGAATTTTATCCCGAAGCCTAAGTAGGGATAAGTCAGCGCCTAACACGCGTTGCCGGTTAGTCTTTAACCATAAAAAGGATAGGAGCCCACATATTCGACACTATGGCAGGTTGTTATTAATAACACCATAATCCGTGCCTAACACGTGCGGAGAATTTTATCCTGAATCCTTAGTAGGGATAAGTTAGCGCCTAACACGCGTTGCCGGTTTAGTCTTTCACCGATTGAAGAAGACATCAGAATCCAAGTCTGGGGAATTTTATCCCGAAGCCTAAGTAGGATAAGTCAGCGCCTAACACGCGTTACCAGTTAGTCTTTAACCGTAAAAAGGATAAAAGCCCACATATTCGATATTGTGATAGGTTGTTATTAATAACACCATAATCCGTGCCTCATACGTATGTGGAATTTTATCCTAAATCCTAAGTAGGGATAAGTCAGCGCCTAATACGCGTTGTCAGTTTAGTCTTTCACCGATTGAAGAAGACACCAGAATCCAAGTCTGAAGAATTTTATCCCAAAGCCTAAGTAGGGATAAGTCAGTGCCTAACACGTGTTGCCGGTTAGTCTTTAATCGTAAAAAGGACAAGAGCCCACATATTCGACATTGTGGTGGTTGTTATTAATAACACCATAATCCGTGCCTAACATGAGCGGGGAATTTTATCCCAAATACTAAGTAAGGATAAGTCAGCGCCTAACACACGTTGCCGGTTTAGTCTTTCACCGATTGAAGAAGACACCAGAATCCAAGTCTGGAGAATTTTATCCTGAAGCCTAAGTAGGGATAAGTCAGCACCTAACACGCATTGCTGGTTAGTCTTTAACCGTAAAAAGGATAAAAGCCCACATATTCGACATTGTGGCAGGTTGTTATTAATAACATCATAATCCGCGTCTCACACGTATGAGAAATTTTATCCCGAATCCTAAGTAGGGATAAGTCAGCGCCTAACATGCGTTATCGGTTTAGTCTTTCACCGATTGAAAAAGACACCAGAATCCAAGTCTGGGGACTTTTATTCTGAATCCTAAGTAGGGATAAGTCAGTGCCTAACACGCGTTACCGGTTAGTCTTTGACCATAAAAAAGACAAAAGCCCACATATTCGATATTGTGGCAGGCCGTTATTAATAACGCCAAAATTCGCTCCTCACACGTACGTGGAATTTTATCCTGAATCCTAAGTAAGGATGAGTCAACGCCTAACACACGTTGCCGGGTAGTTTATTCCCGTGACAAAGATAAAGTCTATGTATTCAAAATCATAGCATCAGGTCTAAGAGAATTAGCTCTCTTAGCACAACGTCATATGTGAAACGGATTTTAATAATTCACATGCTAGCCCGACTCAAACGGTAGTCAGTAAAGGTACATAAAATCCGTTGATGGTTGAGGATTGGCTAAAAATCCTAAGTCTACATCTAACATACGGCATCGGGTAGTCTATTCCCGTAAGAAAGATGAAGTCTATGTATTCAATAATTGTAGCATTAAAAGAGTTAATTCTTTTAGCACAATGTTACATGCTGAGGGTTTGCCAAAAATCCTATAAATGCAAGAGTCATTGACGTATCACCTTCATTAGTTGGTCTCATGACTTGAGCATCCAACAATGTCAGGATAAGATCCATACATGCAGATGAATCAGCTTTAATAGTTGGTCCTGCAGCCTCGACATTTAGGACCACCACGCTCCAACGCCTTAAGAGCTTAAACTGTGTAGACTCCTGTAAACGTACGAGTATAAACTGTGTTAATACCAGTCAACGTGTTCGGATGAAAGTTAACACCGATCGATGCGAAATCCTAAGGTCAACGCTGGTCAACGCGTAGTCCTAGGTCAACGCCAGTTAACGCGTTATGATGAAAGTCAACGCCGATCGATGCGAAACCCTAAGGTCAACACCGATCAATGCGTAGCCCTAGGACAACACCAATCAACGCATTGTGACGGAGATGATCGGTTCAGAGTCAATTTAATAACACGAACCAAAACCAACTCACTAATTTTGATTCGAGACTTCGACGACGGCCAGACGATAAACACAGCGCCGGAAGAACTTCAGCTATTCATTAAAATATTGAATAGACTAAAAATCGAAGAATTCAAAGATCGAAGCTGACTACAGGTCCTTTTACACTGACTGAAGGTTGGACCGATCACATCCAAAGTATTTCAGGCTCTTCTATAAAAGAAACAAGACTGAAACACTTTGGAGGGGATATCTGTAGGCGTTAAAAATTACCTACGGGCCCTCGCACGCAGCTTGAAGCACAGAGAAGATGATGAACATCACTATCCTAGTCACAAAAGCTTAACTGACATCGATGAGCGCATTAAGTAAGTCGACGAACCGTGTGAAGTGACGGGACGACAGAATAGCGAAGAAACGGTCCAATCGGAAATTACATTTCACTCGCGAAAGGCGAAGTGCCACTCGTGTCTCGTCCGCTCTGCATATGATTCACCCATGGAAGGCTGTAGTTTTTTCTTCAATTTTCCAACACATTTTAAATCACGTCATTCCGAGATTAGGCCGAGGAATTATGGCGAAAACAGTCAAAAAGGAGAAAACGACGTCTCGGCCTTGGCCGAGACGGTCAAGGCCCGGACTGCCCAGAACCACCAAAGACTGTCCAGAACAGTCCCGGACTATCCAGAATTACTATGGACTGTCCAGAACCACTACGGACTGTCTAGAACCATCACGGACTGTCCAGAACCGCCCTGGATTGTCCAGAATTACCACGGACTATCCAGAACTACTGCGGACTATCCAGAATTATCGCGGACTATCCAGAACTACTCCGAACTATCCAGAAAGGCTGTGGACTATCCAGAATTGCTGCGGACAGTCCAGAATTATCGCGGACTGCCCAGAACCACCATGGACTATCCAGAACTGCCCCGGACTGTCCAGAACTGCTGCGGACTGTCCAGAACTACTACGGATTGTCCAGAACTGTTGCGGACTATCCAGAACCGCCTCGGACTGTCCAGAACGGCCGCAGACCGTCACGAACTACCGCGGACTGTCCAGAGCCTCCCCAACTGATTTGAGGTTATCTATAAATATGGTTAAGTGGTTATAACTGAGGATAAGAGTGAATCGGTCATTCTTATTCGAAAACAGAACTCCTGAAGCTTATAAATATAGCCCATGGGCCTTCATTTGCACAAATTTGAAATTTTTAATCATTGACTGAATAAGAGAGTGAGGAGCACGAATTTCAAGGAGGAGATCTAGGCTAGCTATTCAGCATAAAGAGGAAGAGTTCGAGAGATCTGCATCCGGTTCATCCACTTCCCTCGAAATCACACCTTGCTGTGATTCTCGAGAAGAGTGAGTATCTCACCTTGCTTTGATATTCACTTTAGTTTCTTATCTCCTTTGCTAGGTAACGAAACCGTTCTTTGGATCTGACCATCTGATGGTCCACGGATAAACCCCGGCACAAGCAAAGATCCCGCGCAGCAGAAGACCGATAAACGATCTCTGCGTGTGTTCTCAGGAAATCTCTCTGTTTCTTTTCATTGTAAGGAAAGTCTTATAAAAAGACTTAATTTTTCTTTTGAATCGTTGTAACGCTTAAAGTTATAATGGATTCGAAAGCAATGAAACTGATTTCCGACGCGAACAAATATAAAGCATAAATGAATATATAATAATCAACGAAATTGAATATACCTTTGGTTATATTCTATTCGTTTATGAGCAAAATACTAAAAAATATTCATTTATAATTAAATAAACTATCAATTTGAATATGACCAAATATTTAGACAAATAATAACAAAACAGTTTATTAATTATTTGGTTTATTTCCACCGCTACAAACAATGCATTAATAATGCAAAATTATAAACTTCCACATAGATCGAAAAATTAGAAACAACCCCTTGATAAGTCTAAAATTCTAAATACACCCGTAAAAAATTAAAAATTTTCATAAAAACTATTATAACCCTTGAAGTACTAAATATTAATCTCTATAGAGAAGTTGACCCGTACAAATGGTCTCTATTTAATATTATATTATAGTAGTTAATCTATCATCGATGTGAGAAATGTATAAGTTGCGAGGGTATAGTGGTTACAGGAGGTCCTATGTTATTAATATAGGGACACGATGAAACTTCTTACTGGCCCATTTTAAGGTTTAAAGGAAAATCCCAATCTCATTCGTGTTCTAATTCCGATTGAATTAAATATGGATATTGATTAAAATCTTAGAATATTGAAGTCCAAGTTGTTTTTTAGTTTTTAAAATTTATAATTTTTTTTTAGATTTGTAAAGGAGTTTAGGCTATCTAAATTTGAATTTCAAACTTGATATTGCAATTTATTTAAGAAAAATTCCACCACGCAAACTATTTACCTTAACTAATGAAAACAAATTGTATTCTCTTCTTTTCATAATAACATAGTAAAAAGAGACACTCATTGTTGCTTCCTTCATAAGCATTTAATGTATTAGTTCATAGATGTTCTGTAAGTTATAACATACAAAAAGATATAATTAATCTCTATCTTATTAAACTAGAGCAGCTTAATGTGTTGAAATGTTGAATAAACTAATATATATAAACTAAAATAATTTAAAATAATCTATGAGAGCACGGGTATATTTTTAATTAATTTAAATACAAATCTCTATTGAGTATTGATGAACTTTGAGTAGTATTAAATTTATAAGTAATTAGTCATTAACATGAGTTTGATTCTTACCATCAGTCAACAGCTATGAAGCCT
>NW_017972353.1:117492-137671 GCF_001876935.1 Asparagus officinalis
TGACATCGTTCGCAATTATAGATGCTATAATGGACAAACAAGTAGAAACCACGTCCGGGGAGGATCGTAAACAAAATATATACATATTGTTGGGGATTCGTCCTATCTACAACTTGTCAAATGTACCCTTTCATGGAACATACGCTCTCGATCTTGTGTTGAAAGAAGGCAAGAAGAAATCATAGCAAATAAAAAAAAACTTTGCGAAGAAAAAATAGAAAAGAGAACACCAAAATTTTAACGAGGTTCGACAACTTGCCTACGTCCTCGGGAGCCACACAAAAAATTTTCTTTGAATATTAAAGATGATTACAAAGCTTGCAAGAGATAATATCAAATTCCTTGAGATCACTCAAAAAAGAACTCTCTTTTTATTTCTCAAGGCACGAGATTTTTCTCTGAAAAATTGCCGCCAAAAAACGCTCTGGATATCGCTCTGAGAACTCGCGTTTAAGTGGCGGCTAGGGTTCCCTATTTATAAGGAAACCCTAGGTCAAAACAAATTAGGAATCTATTTTCTACGAGTTCGCTTAATTGTAAGGCTCGCTTATATGACTTATGTTCGCCTGAACATAGTCAAGCTCGCCTGAATTGCTTTGCCTGCACTTGGAGCTCGCCTGTACTTGGAGCTCACCTATACTTGGAGCTCACCTACACTTGTAGTTTGCCTGAACCTCCAAAGCTCGTCTGATCTTCCAAGTTCACCTGAACTTCCAAAGCTCGCTTGAACTGCAGGTTTTACTTGAACTCAGGTTCGAGCTTGACCTGAACTTCCATGTTCGCCTGAACTATCAAGTTCACATGAACTTCCAAGTTCACCTGAACTTCCAAGTTCACCTGAACTTCCAAGTTCACTTGATGTCTCAACTTAGAGAAATCTTTACTTTGCATACTTGTTCTAAGGTTTGGGTCTACACTTGAAACCAACAATCTCCCACTTGGAGGCCAAACCTCCGTCAACAAGCTCTCTTCAACTTAGCAAGCACCTTCTCCTACTCGGAGAATCTCTTTCTTCAATTTAATATCTCTCTCATAGTGTGGCTCCACCATCATCTCCTATGCATGAAGGCCAACTGAAATTATGCAGAACTTCAGTTTCTGAATAATCATTGCCTTTGTCAACATATCTACAGGATTTTGGCTCCCAAAACTCTTCTCTAATAGTAACTACTCATTCTCTATTAGCGAGCGTATGAAATGGTAATGTACGTGGATGTGTTTCATTCTGGCATGATATATTGGGTTCTTGGCAAGGTGTATAGCACTCTAGCTATCACAATAAAGAACTCCATTCCCCCGCTTTAGACTCAACTCTTTAAAAAATCCGGTTAACCAAATTATCTCTTTGCTTGCTTCAGTTACTGTGACATACTCTGCCTCAATCGTGGATAATGTTACTATCTTCTGCAAACATGAGACCCAGCTCACTGCTATCAACCCTAAGGTATAAACATACCCCGTGGTACTTCGCCTCGTATCATGATCACCGGCGAAATTTGCATCCATGTATCCCTATAGTACCAACTCCTTTCTCCCAAAACACAATAGCATATCCGTAGTCCCTCTCAAATAACGCAATATCTACTTCACGGCCTCTCAATGCTGCTTTCCTGGGTTGCTTTCAAACCTGCTCACAACTCCCACTGTATGGGTGATATTCAGTCTCGTGCAAACCATTACGTACATAAAACTATCATTATACCAGTCTTGGAGTATGTTTCAAACCGTACAAGCTCTTCTTGAGCTTGCACACCATCTCTTCTTTACCTTCCTTAATGAAGCCAACAAGTTACTTCATGTAGATTTCTTCATCCAAGTCACCATGAAGAAATACAGTCTTCACATCCAACTGTTCAAGGTAGAGATTTTCAGTAGCTACTAATCTTAACACCACTCTGATGGTTGTAAGCTTCACAATAAGAAAATATATCTGCTGCTGTTGGAATCCTTTCACGACTAATCTGGCCTTATACCTCTTGCTTCCATCACTTTCCTACTTGAACCAGTAGATCCTCTTGTTATGTAAGGCTTTATTCTGTGTAAGTAGCTGGGCTAACTCCCATATCTCATTCGAGTGGAGAGAATCGATCTCTTCTTGCATCGCTTGTTCCCACTGCTGAGATTCACTAACTTGCATTGTCTCCTCATAACACTCTGGTTCTCCGCTATCCGTCAAAAACAAATAATCAAGTAATGAAAGATATCTGGGATTCAATTTGGGTATCCTGGATGACCTCCTAAGCTCCTCACCCTAGGTAGTCATCTTTGCACCTGGAGTCTTCTCCATTCTTCGGTAAGAACTGACATTGTCTCCCCCATCTGAAAGTTCCTCCAAATTCATGCACTCGGATGCACCTGCATCTGTAGTACTACTCCCACTGCTTTGATTATCCTTTGCATCGTCCCCGTCCTTATACATTACCTCTTCATTGAATATGACGTCTCGGCTCCTGATGATGTTCCTGTTCTTCTCATCCTAAAGACGATATCCAAACTCATCAATGCCATATCCAATGAATGTACACTTCTGTGACTTACCTTCTAGCTTGTCTCTGACACGGTCACTAATATGAACATATACCATGCAACCAAAGACTCTCAAGTGTGAGAGATTAACCTTCTTACCACTCCAAACCTCCTCTGGAATCCCAAAGTCTAGTGGGACTGAAGACCCATGATTAAGTAAGTACGTTGCTGTATGCACCGCATCCGTCCAAAATATTTTTGGTAGACCTGCATATAGATGCATGCTTCTCGCACGCTCTGTCAACGTTCTGTTCATTCTCTCTACAATGCCATTCTGTTGCGGTGTTCTTGGAGTAGTACTCTCTAAACGAATCTCATTCAGACCACATAACTTCTTGAACTACTCCGGCTCGTATTCTCCACTATTGTCTGATCTTAGACACTTTACTTTTAAATCTATCTCATTGTTCACCACGGCTTTCCACTTCTTGAAGATTCCAAACACCTCTGACTAGTGCTTCATGAACTATACCCACACCTTCTTCGAGTGATTGTTGATAAATGTGACATAGTATGTCGAACCGTCAAGAGAAGACACACTAGATGGACCTCATACATCTATATGAACAAGCTCTAGCTTGTGAGTTTTAGGTGGTCTTCCACTCTTCTGAAAGCTGACCTTCTTTTGCTTCCCGTAGATGCGGTCTTCACAAACACCAACTTCAACTGAATTGATATCCATTAGCTTTCTTGGAGAGTGTAGAATCTTCATACCCTTCTCGCTCATGTGTCCTAACCTATTGTGCCATAGATCTACACTCTTCTTGCCTGCTACAATTATGAGGGTGGTCACTCGCATGTAAAGTTAGGTAGAGTATTTCGGTCTTATTGCCATGGGCAATGTAGGCTGTTTAAAAATCACAATGGATAGCTGATCCCTACGAGATTATAAGGTAATGGTTCCTTCAAATCAAGAAGCAGAATTCATCCTTACAATCAAAACAGAAGAGATTTCTAAATCATTGCATTTGCGGCATGATAATTGTTCGCTGGAAAAATTGTCTTCTTCATTGATTCCATTGCACAATCTTGTAATAGTTTATCGATTACAAAAATCCGGTCTTTTTATAAGATCCGGTTACAACGAAATCAAAGAAAAAGAAAAAAAAGATTACAACTTTCCTTTCGAACGAATCGCGAGCTCCTGTTTTGCGGTCACTCGCTTTTGTGGGTTCTTCGCCTGCGCCGGGGTTTATCCGTGGACCACCGCGTGATCTAGATCCGGTCGGATCTACGAAGTATGACGGGTATTATTTCGCCAAGGAAATAATAGCCGAGGGTACTATTTCGCCAAGGAAATAGTAGCCTTTAGTTCTCAGATCAAAGGCCAAGCTTTGATCCGGAGGGTGACTACGTAGATCTGAGATCCGGTTCCTCTCGAATTCTTGCCTTATTTGGCGTTGACGATCGCCGAGCACCGGATCTGGAAGAGAAAGTCCTCAAAGTCCCAAAACTTCAATCTTTTTAAGTTCTGAGCCTTGAATCCAGCAGAGCTTCGCCTCCAAATTTTCCAATCTTTAACAAATGAGCCACCCCTCCTCTATTTATAGGCAAATAAAAGCGGATCTGGGCTCAGATCTGGGCCCAGATCTGCACGTCGGAAGGAGAAGGTGGTCGGCCACCTTGGTGGCTCGGCCGGCCACCTTGGTGGCTCGGCCGGCCACCTTGGTGGCTCGGCCGGCCACCTTGGTGGCTCGGCCGGCCACCTTGGTGGCTCGGCCGGCCACCTTGGTGGCTCGGCCGGCCACCTTGGTGGCTCGGCCGGCCACCTTGGTGGCTCGGCCGGCCACCTTGGTGGCTCGGCCGGCCACCTTGGTGGCTCGGCCGGCCACCTTGGTGGCTCGGCCGGCCACCTTGGTGGCTCGGCCGGCCACCTTGGTGGCTCGGCCGGCCACCTTGGTGGCTCGGCCGGCCACCTTGGTGGCTCGGCCGGCCACCTTGGTGGCTCGGCCGGCCACCTTGGTGGCTCGGCCGGCCACCTTGGTGGCTCGGCCGGCCACCTTGGTGGCTCGGCCGGCCACCTTGGTGGCTCGGCCGGCCACCTTGGTGGCTCGGCCGGCCACCTTGGTGGCTCGGCCGGCCACCTTGGTGGCTCGGCCGGCCACCTTGGTGGCTCGGCCGGCCACCTTGGTGGCTCGGCCGGCCACCTTGGTGGCTCGGCCGGCCACCTTGGTGGCTCGGCCGGCCACCTTGGTGGCTCGGCCGGCCACCTTGGTGGCTCGGCCGGCCACCTTGGTGGCTCATCTTTAGCTCATGTTTGTTGGTTCAACATAGAACTGACCGTTGGCGTTGAATCTTTATTTTGCGACGCGTTGTCCGGCGTAGTGTTGTTGAGTTATCCTTAAGAATATTTTTAGAAAAATATTCTCTAGGAACTTCTCAACCAAAAATAGGGAATAGTTTATACTCGTATACCTTATTGGAGTATTAAGAAGCAGTTTATACTCGTATACTTTTCAGAGTATTGATTTTTTCATTGCAACGCACTGATTGGCGTTGACCTAGGGTTACGCATTGACCGGCGTTGACCTTAGGGGTTTGAACGTCGTACGTTGACTTTTTGATCGCAACGCGTTGACCGGTGTTGACCTAGGGTTACGCGTTGACCGACGTCGACCTTAGGGTTTTGAACGTCGTACGATGTTCAAGTCACGAGACCAACTAATGAAGCTGATGCGTCAGTGACTCTCGCTTTTATAGGATTTTTGGCAAACCCCCAGCCATTAACGGGTTTGATGAGCCTTTACCGACTACCGTTTGAATCGGGCTAGCATGCGGATTGTCTAAATCCGTTCCGCATGTGACGTTGTGCTAAGAGAGTTAACGCTCTTAGTGCTACGATATTCAATACGTAGACTTCGTCTTTCTCACAGGAATAGACTACCCGACGACGTGTGTTAGGCGTTGACTTTAGGATTTTTGGCTAACCCCCAGCCTTCAACGGGTTTGATAAGCCTTTTCCGACTACCGTTTGAGTCGGGCTAGCATGCGGATTGTCTAAATCCGTTCCGCATGTAACGTTGTGCTAACGGAATGAACTCCCTTAGACTCGCTGCTACGACTTCGAATACGTAGACTTCGCCATTGTTACGGGAATAGGCTACCCAGTAACGTGTTTTAGACGCTGACTTATCCCTACTTAGGCTTCGGGATAATGGTCTTCTGGTGTCTTTTTCTACGGCGAAAGACTAAACCGGCGACGCGTGTTAGGCGTCGGCATATCCTTTCTTAGGATTCAGGATGAAATTCCCCATGCGTGTAAGGCATGGATTTTGGTGTTATTAATAACAACCTGCCACAATGTTGAATATGCGGACGGGTGTTCTTTTTAACGGTTAAGAACTAACCGGCAGCGCGAGTTAAGCGTAGACTTATCCTTGCTTAGGTTTCAGGATAGAATACCCCAGAATCGAACTCTGGTGTCTTTTCTACGGCAAAAGACTAAACCGGCAGCGCGTGTTAGGCGCAGACTTATGCCTGCTTAGGATTCGGGATAAACTTCCTCAGAATCAAACTCTGGTGTCTTTTTCTACGGAGAAAGACTAAACCGGCAACGCGTGTTAGGCGTTGACTTATCCCTACTTAGGATTCGGGATAAAATTCCCTGTACCTGTGAGGCACAGATTTTGGCAGTTGAAAAAGGTGGTGTCTTCTCTTGGGGCAAAGACGAACCCGAAATGGGAGAGGAAGAATTTTATATTCTATCTCCCGACAATGAAGAAGAAGAATTTTATATTCTATCTTCAACTGGAAAGGAGACTCGAGGTGGGATCTCCACCCCCAGAATCCGGAAAGGTGAAACTGAGAGTGGGATCTCCACTCCGAGAATCGAAAAGATTCGGATAACCCTAACTGTCGGAAGGTTTGATTACCGAACTAAAGATGAATTTCTCGTTTATCGAGAGTGAATTATGGTTTTGACCCTAACTGTAGGAAGGTTTGGCCAAACAGGAGTTTGAGGTGACCCTAACTGTAGGAAGGTTTGATCACTCGATTTGAAAGTGGACCTCTCGTTCATTGGAGGAATCGAGAGGGGATTTTGACTGTGGTCCTAACTGTAAGAAGGTTTGACCAAGTGGGTGTTTTGAGACAATCCTAACTGTAGGAAGGTTTGATCGCTCAATTTGTGGACCTCTCGTTCATTGGGGGAATCGAGAGGGGATTTTGACTGTGGCTGGTTCGGATATTATTCTCAGTTACTTGACCGGGTTATCCTTAAGAATATTAGCGTAATATTCTCCAGGAACTTCCCGTCAAAAGTGAGAAACAGTTTAGACTCATATACCTATTGGAGTATGTAGGGAGCAGTTTAACCTCTTGCACCTGTTGGAGGATTGAGAAGCAGTTTATACTCTTATACTTGTCGGAGTATGCAGGGAGCAGTTTAACCTCATGCACCTATTGGAGGATCGCCGTTCTAACTTGGCTTATCCCAGCGATATGACGCCGGCTTCAACCAAGGTTTGGATGCTATTCTTGAGAGCAAAGCAATCCTTGGTGGGATGAACGACCCTCCTGTGGTATGCACAGTACTTTGGGTCCGTAGTGTTATCAGCTTCCTCCTGATTCGTGATAGGTGGTAGCTTGATCTTGTTACCTTCAAGGAGGGATTCGAAGATGGCTGGAACGTCTTCGTCCTTGAAGGAATACTCTCTTTGGAGTCTCGGACCCGAAGTCTTTTGCTGCCTTCGGGATTGCTGTTGTGACGCTTGATTAGCACCACCAGTAGCTGCAGGTGTTTTGCCCTTACCACGAGAGGCGAAGTTTGAGTCCAGAGGATTAGCCGTCGGTAGGTTCCTCTCGGCCTTCTTCCTTCGGAGGAAACGTTCGGCTTGTTCACCGCGCACCTTCAGATCCTTCCAAGTGTCAGACGGTGCTGTTCCCATTGCTTCCAACACGTCCAACGCAAGGTTGTTGTGGCAAGTTTGGAGGATGAATTCCTCTGTGATCGGGTCCCGGCAATTCATCGCCTTGTTCCGGAACCTTTTGACGAAGGTGTCGACTAACTCCCCGTCCTTCTGCTTCTCATCGAGCAATGATCCGATAGGCGAGGTTGTTGTGGCAAGTCTGGAGAATGAACTCCTCAGTGATCGGGTCCCGACAGTTCATCGCCTTGTTCCGGAACCTTTTTACGAAGGTGTCGACCAATTCCCCGTCTTTTTGTTTCTTATCGAGCAACGTTCCGATGGATATCTCGGTGTCGTCGTCGAAGAAATTAGCGAGGAACTTAGTTTCCATGTCGTCCCAGCTATTCACGCTTCCTGGCTTGAGGCGGCGATACCAATCGAAGGCGGCTCCACGAAGAGTGCCAACGAAGGACCGTACCATCAGAGGTTCGTTACCAGAGATGACCCCTAGGTGCGATTTGAAGTAAATCAAATGCTGAGTGGGTGAACCTTTCCCATCAAATGGCGTGAAGTTAATTAGGCTGAACTTCGCCGGGTAGGGGATCGATTCTCATTCTCTTGGGTAGGGACAATGAATGCCCGTCTTCTTCATCTCTTGAGCAGAAATCAACGTATTGATTTTGCTCTCGAGGTTTTTAATCTTCAGGTTTTCACCTGAGTCTTCATTAGCATTCTCGTTACCACCCCCTGTATTGACGGGACGATTATTGGCATTGTGAGCTTCCTCATCTTCCAGATCAATCTGGTTACGATGATTTGGCTCGCCTTGCTGGTTTGTCAATGCTTGGATTTGTTGGTCATGCATTTCTCTCATACTCTGCATGGCCATCTGCATTTCGTGCTTGAAGCTCTCCTGCTGTTTAGCCATGGCTTCTCCGAGCATCTTGGCCACTTGTTCCGCACTTATCATAAGTGTCTCGCGGGGTTGTCCCTCCCTGGATACTGTGTTATATGATGCGACAGCAGAGCAGACATCCGATTCTTCATCTTCTGAAGGTAATCTTGTCCGAACCCTACCGTAAGTTCCTCGTTTGATGGCTCCAGACTGCAGACGGGTTATACGCCGGAATGCTTCCGAAATCAACTTGGAATTATCCCGTGTCGATGTCCCTTTGCTGGTCATATTCGTGGTGACCCTCGGAAATTCTCCATCTTCAACCACCGTTCTTCTTTGTCGGAAACGCCTAGGCCTTGGTTTTGGCGTTTCGGTGCTGAGCCTTTTAAAAACCAAAACTCTTTCAGGGACCACCTTGATGCAGTTGCACTCAGACAATACTGCCCAAATGAGTTTGGAACAGGGACATTGAGTTTCCAGTCTTCGGGGACTCCTTTTCCTGGTTTTACTCGTACCCCCAGCACGATAGTACAGCTCTTCCGTTTGAAAGTCGGAGCAACCTATCGTGTGTTGGCACGATTTCTCAGGTATAACGCAATCATCATCAGACGATAACGTTTCCTTCTGAGAGCGAATTACCTTCTTCGGACTTTCGAGAGTCACGCGTCTCGAAACGCACCTTTGTGGGCGCGAATTCTCGACGGGCTCCTGAACTTCAATGCGCAAAGTAGTGCGCTTGGTTGCCCTGATTTCCTCGTCATATTAAGGGTTGTGGTGACCCCCATCATGTTGATTCGTTCGGGGCTTTCTTAGTGGGCCCAAACGTCCTTGGACTGGAGCTTTGCTTCGTTCCTGGGGAAGTGGACCGAGGCGCTCCAAGACTGACTTCCTTTTCTGGGATGGTCCTGCGGGATCTCCCGGAGCAGTTGTGGAAATCATCGGTGGTCTGGATTGATTCGCCGGAGGTTGAACTTTCGGAGGCTGCAGTTGTTGCTCCTTAGTCTGAATTGCCACTTCAGACTTCAGTTTCCAAGCTTTGCGGGTTGATGGCGGCTTCTTGGCCACCACTTTTTGCAGCTTTCTACGGGCTTCTTCGGCTTGAGCCCACGCCTGCGCTGATAGTGCGCGGTGTTTGCAGATACGTTCTTCCAGTGTCGAACGATTCTGTTTGACACAGACCCATTCCATTGTTGGCGGCTTGGAAGAGGCGTCGTTCATCTGTTGTTGAGGCTATTTGCCTCTCTTGTTCTTTAGATCCGCGTTGTAGCGGATCCCGTCAACTGACTCCATGGCCTTTGCGAATTGTTTCGCAAGGCGTTGACGTTGCCTTTGGCGAGCTCTCTTCGAGAGAGTCACCACGCCCTCTGCGGCAGAAGGGTTGGCCAGAGCAGATCTGCCCTGGTCGGGAATTGGAGGAATCTCACCCGATGCGACTTTGGCATCAAACGGGGCGAGATCTTCGTTGGTGTTTTCAACGTCTTCATACCAACGAGTTTTTCTCCTGGAGGAGAACTTTTTGGACTTGCGGGAGGAGGTTGATCCGAACGAGGACGACAAGTATTCCTCGAACTTCTAGTGGTCGAACTCGTATTCGACCTCCTCCACGACCGGGATTGAGATCCGCGGCTGCGACGCTCCGATCTCGGCAGCAAGATCGGCGGCTCCCACTGTGGTCGCCAGATTGT
Organism: Asparagus officinalis; assembly: GCF_001876935.1. Lineage (NCBI taxonomy): Eukaryota > Viridiplantae > Streptophyta > Magnoliopsida > Asparagales > Asparagaceae > Asparagus > Asparagus officinalis. The sequence goes on from NW_017972353.1 coordinate 127,446, forward strand.
TCGCGGGAAAAATTGTGTCTTTCTTTGTAATTGATTCCTTTGTCATCTTAAATAACAGCTTTTTTTGAGTTACAAAAGATCCGGTCTTTTTTAGATCCGGTTACAATGAAAATCAAAGAAAAATAAACAAAGATTACAACTTTCTCCTTTTGTGTCGAACAAATCACGAGCTCCTGTTTTGCGGTCGCTCGCTTTGTGGGTTCTTCGCCTGCCGCCTCAGGGGTTTATCGTGGACCACCGCGCGATCTAGCATCTGCGCGGATCTACGCCAGATATGATGGACGTATTATTTCGCCAAGAAATAATATAGCCGAAGGGTAACTATTTCGCAAGGAAATAGTTAGCTTTTAGCTTCTCGGCCGATCAAGCCAAGCTTTGATCCGGAGGGTGACACGTTAGATCTGAGATCCCGGTTCCTCCAACTCTTGCCTTATTTTGGCGTTGTACGATCGCCGAGCCACCGGATCTGGAAAGAGCAAGCTCTCAAAGTCCCAAATCTTTCAATCTTTTTACGTTCTATCGCTTAATCAGCAGAGCTTTCACCTCCAATTTTCCAACCTTTAACAAATGAAGCCACCCTCCTCTATTTTTGGCAAATGAAGCGGATCTTGGCTGCAGATCTGGGCCCAGCCGGCGGTCGGAGGAGCAAGTCCGGCCACCGAGCCACCTCTTGTGGCTCGTGGTGGAGCCACCTTGGTGCCGGTCGAGCCACCAAGGAGGTGGCCTCGGCCTCCGAGCACATTGTTGCCTCGGAAGGGCGAGCCACCCCAAGGATGGCTCAGCCACCGTAGCATCACACTTTGGTGGCTCGGCCACCGAGCCACCTTGGTGGCTCGGTGAGCCGCCTCGATGACTTGGTTTCCGAGCCTCTTTTCGGGTGTTCGCCGCGTCGTCCGTCATCCGGTTTCACGGTTTATCGGTTTATCCGAGCTTTACTGTTGATCTGGACTCTGATTTGGAAGTCAGGCTCCCGATTTGGTAGTAAATCCGCCTTGGTGTTTGAGTTCGAATTCATTCTATGGTTGAATGACTCGTTGACTCCCCGAATCGTTGGCTTGATTCCGCACGCGAATGGATGCATTCCGTTGCTTGCGTGCGATTCGTTAACCTTGTCGCCTCGTTAATCCGCTTCGTTGCGTGTCAATTGGCTTCGGTGTTATGGACTGACGTTCGTGTTTAGATACGTCACCCGATGGCTCATTGGTTTGTCGAATTACCGTGCCGACCTGTGTTAAGGGACCTATAAGCAGTTTTATACGCCTACAATAATCGCTACAAACACGACCTCATGTTTGAGATGATTGATCTTGATGGCTGCGACAATAACATGACTAATATTATATTAGCAACTATTAGAGATACTGATGAGCAGTGTAATGATTTCAGAAATAAAAGGTTAGACTTAGTTGGTGAGTTGCTTGGTAGAGAGCTGTGGGCAAATATTCGTCTAAATATCACAATAGATAATTGATCCCCATCAAGTTCCAACAATGAAAGCTACAATCAGATAGCTTTCATGCCAACAAACGAAAGCTACAAACTGAGGACTTTTTACATAGATCGAGAAGAGTTACAATTCAACGACACTTCCGACAACTGATGAAAGCTCTATTCAGCAGTCTTCACAATCTACAGTGAAAGTTACAATCTGACGACTTTCACACTCCACAACATCTAAAGCTAGGATTACTGAACGACGGTCCTTGCAACGCTCTGTAGAAGAGGTTATAGATCAACTAACCCCTTTTAAAACGCGGAAGTCATCCCCGCGTTATAATTCTGGAAGTGCAGGCGACCCCTGTGTTTCCAAGCTACAACAATTCAAACGCGAACGACCCTCGCGTTCTTTAGGTTCAACCAACACCCGACCCCAGTGTTTCCAAGCTGCAACAAGCAAAACACGAGCGACCCTCGCGTTCATCAATATTCAATCATTACCCAACCTCGTGTCTCAATTCTAAGACGCGAAGTTGGGATTCTGAACGCCAGATTGGGCGTTTCACTCGTTCAAACATGAGTCGAACGGTTTCAGAACTGTTTTCCCCACGATCTGAGGAAATCACGCCAACTTAGGAACGGATTTAGAGGGCAGTTACAACCTCTTATCCATCTATAAAACCTCAACAAACTCAACTGAGTTAAAGGCTGGCTTTTTGGAACGGAGAGGCAGCGAGGTTAGATTTTCAGCATCTAAACCGTACGGGTTTGGAGGTTCTGCAGGATCTCAACCGCACAGAGAGGCAGGAGAGACGAAATCCTTGGAGATAGGATTTTTGAATCGAGTGCAGAAGATCAAAACTGAAAGGATTCTTCAACAACAGAATATCTGCTTGGTCATTAACCGAATCTTCGGTTCTAACAACTCTATTCACAGAGTTCTAACTCGTTTAGAGTTCTTAAACTCGTTAAAGAGTTACCCATCAAGCTTTCCACAGAAGTTCATCGTTCCCACGAGATAAAAGACGGTCGGATCGTCAACGGAGAGCAAATTCGACGCGAACAATTGAAGGAGGCACTCCATTGCTACCTTGAAGAACCAAGTTTTAAACAAAGGAGAGAACCAAATTCGTTCTCTTCTCTTTTGTAATCAAATTGTAACTGGAATCAAAGAAATACAAGTCAATTTTCTTTTATTCTCTTTATTGCAATTTTTCCAACATACAAAAGATGGCGACTCTGCTGGGGACTAGCTTTTCTAATGAAGAAGTGGTGGCGCAGTCCGACGTCCACCTCATGGGAACAACTGTAGAAACTCTCGTCGTAGAGTTTGATCAAGCAAAATATGAGGAAGCCTTATCCTCTGGATCGCTTAGCCCCAAGGCTAAGCGCGGTGTCCGCAAGATCTCCAAGGAGATCAACTCTGTTGTTGAAACGCCAAAGAAAGCCCTCTCCTTCGGCCATGAACTTAAACTGGCTCTGCTGGTTGAAGATCCCACATCCGCGTCAGCACGACGTGCTTCAGGCCATAAACGGCCTATAGAGGAGATGAGCTCCATAAACGTCGACGACACTGCTGCTATGGCTTTGAAACAAGCCAAGAAGAACGCCGCTCTAGACGGAGAAGATCCATACGACGAGCACACCTGCGTGAAAGCCGAATGTTGGCCCAACGCGAAGATCACATTTCTGAAATTTTACCCGAGCCTAGCGTCCCCAAAACAGAACGTTCACTTCGTGGCAATGAGCCCGACTACGAGCCTCGGCTGATACAACTGAAACGTGACCCTGAATGGCGTGTTGTTCCTTCAAAACGCAGCCCTCATATGGAAGCTGCCAAAGATAAACGCGGACCTCACGTGCGCGTTCAAACAGAACATGACTCTCAAAAGTCTGTTTCACCAACCAAACGCGACCCTCAGGAGCACGTTCAACCAAAACATGACCCTCAGAGGTCTGTTTCATCATTTAAACGTAGGCCTCGGCCTAATGTTTACAAATCCCAACGCGACCCTCGCGTTATTCTTCAAGAACGCGACCCTAGCGTTGTTCTTCAAGAACGCGATCTTCAAGAGGTCCGCCAGGTTCAGAAGAGTCAACATGGGATCAAAATCCACGTTCGACAAGAACCAATCTCGCCCACCCAAGGGCAGGGGGTTCCATCTCCGCCTCCACACCCGGGGAAAGTTTCCTCCCAAGTTCCTGATTTGTGGGAATTATTGTCAAGAGGAAAACCAACAGTACAAGCAGCTCACTCATGCCAATGTGAGAGGCTTATCTCGGCAGTCCTTTCAGAATACAATTGTTGCGCATCCGTACCTTGGTAGTCCGTATTCGACAGGTTGACGAACATTGTTAGACCTGCCAAGCGACAACGCCGATACAGAAAGAAGACAGCTAAAACAGAGTACCCTCAGGTCACTATCAATATGATTGGCCGAGGGAAAACCTCCCGTCCTGATTCAGATGAGTCACAGAAAAGTCATTCCCCGACTCGTTCAAACATGAGTCGAACGGTTTCAGAATTGTTTTCCCTACGATCTGAGGAAATCACACCCACTTAGGAGCGGATTTAGAGGGCAGTTACAACCTCTTATCCACCTATAAAATCTCAACAAACTCAACTGAGTTAAAGGCTGGCTTTTTGGAACGGAGAGGTAGCGAGGTTAGATTTTTAGCATCTAAACTGTACGGGTTTGGAGGTTCTGCAGGATCTCAACCGCACAGAGAGGCAGGAGAGACGAAATCCTTAGAGATAGGATTTTTGAATCGAGTGCAGAAGATCAAAACTAAAAGGATTCTTCAACAACAGAATATCTGCTTGGTCATTAACCGAATCTTCGGTTCTAACAACTCTATTCACAGAGTTCTAACTCATTCAGAATTCTTAAACTTGTTAAAGAGTTACCCATCAAGCTTTCCACAGAAGTTCATCGTTCCCACGAGATAAAAGATGGTCGGATCGTCAACAGAGAGCAAATTCGACGCGAACAATCGAAGGAGGCACTCCATCGTTACCTTGAAGAACCCAGTTTTAAACAAAGGAGAGAACCAAATTCGTTCTCTTCTCTTTTGTAATCAAATTGTAACTGGAATCAAAGAAATACAAGTCAATTTTCTTTTATTCTCTTTCTTGCAATTTTTCCAACATACAGGCAACCATCATAGTACTGTTGGAGATTTTCCATGAATGCCTTATAAATGTCATAACATAGCCTTCTGCTCTAAGCTGACCAACCGAAACAAGATTCCTCTTCAGCTTCAGTATATGTCTGACATTCTTCAGATTCTACATAGAGCCCTTCATTTGTATCTATACATCACCTCTTTCAACAATACTACAGGGCTCGTTGTCCACCAAGTACACTTTTCCAAAGTCCCATGCTATATAGTTATGAAAAAGCTTCCTATTAGCAGCAGCGTAGAATGAGACTCCTGAATCAATAACCCATGAATCAGAATCATTGTCTATAGTAAGGATCAAGGCATCTTGCACAAGATGAGCCTCCTACTCACTTACATCCTTTTTTGGTGCTTTACAAACTGAAGACATGTGACCCTCCTGGTCACAGTTTCAACATTTCTCTTTGATAGGTCTTACATTCGACTTCGACCTCTTCTTCTTCGACTTTGATCGTTTCATGTTCTGATTACCCTTATTTCAGCTACGGCCTCTCTGCTCGAGATTTAGGGCTGAACTTAAACCCTTTGATTCGGACAATTTTCTTTTAACCTCCTTGGATAGAATTATGCTGACAACCTCACTCAGGTTTAACTTCTCCTTCCCTACAGAGTTGCTAATTGCGGTCACGCAACTTGCCCAACTATCTGGTAACTGCGATAGTATCAATAGGGTCTGCACTTCGTCATCAAATATGATGTCGACTGAGATGAGTTGATCAACAATCGTCGCTGAGATACATCATGGAGGAACATCATTCTACCATTTTGAGGTTGAAGAGCGTTTTGACAAGATGTACCTTGTTTACAGCTGACGGTTGCTCGTACATCTTTGCGAGTGCTTCCATAAGCCCCACCGTCATCTTCTCCTTTAATATATTATGTGTGACTGATTTTGCGAGTGACAATTGGATCCGCCTTAGAGTCTTTCGATCTAATATTTCCCAGTCCTCGTCGATCTCATCTTTCTTCTTTCCTTTTAATTTACCCATCAATGGATGGTAAAGATTCTTTTGATACAGATAGTCCTCCATCTGCGATTTCTAATAGGCGAAGTCTGATCCGTCAAACTTCTCAATCTTTGATTTGCCTTATTCTGCCATAGCTCTCACACAGATCTTTTCCGAAAGATGCTCTGATAGCAGTTGTTGGGGATTCGTCCTATCGATAACCTGTCAAATGAACCATCTCGCGGAACGTACCCTCCGAATCTTGTGTTGAAAGAAGGCAAGAAGAAATCATAGCAAATAAAAAAAACTTTACAAAGAAAAAATAGAAGTGAGAACACTAAAATTTTAATGAGGTTCGACAACTTGCCTACGTCCTCGGGAGCCACATAAAAAATTTCCTTTGAATATTAAAGAAGATCACAAAGATTGCAAGAGATGATCTCAAACTCCTTGAGATCACTCAAAAAATAACACTCTTTTTATTTCTCAAGGCACGAGATTTTTCTCTGAAAAATCGCCGCTCAAGGCGCTGTAAAAATCACCGCCAAAAAACACTCTGGATATCGCTCTAAAAACTCGAGTTTAAGTGGCGGCCAGGGGTCCCTATTTATAGGGAAACCCTAAATCACCGCCAAAAAACACTCTGGATATCGCTCTAAAAACTCGAGTTTAAGTGGCGGCCAGGGTTCCCTATTTATAGGGAAACCCTAGGTCAAAACAGATTAGGAATTTGTTTTCTACAAATTTGCCTGACTGCAAAGCTCGCTTGTATAACTTATGTTCGCCTGAATATAGTTAAGCTCGCCTGAACTGTTTCGCTTGCACTTGGAGCTCGCCTGCACTTGGAGTTCGCCTGAACCTCCAAAACTCGCATAATCTTCCAAGTTCGCCTGAACTTCCAAAGCTCGCCTGAACTGCAGGTTCGCTTGAACTCAGCTTCGAGCTTCGCCTGAACTTCCAAGTTCGCTTGAACTATCAAGTTCGCCTGAACTTCCAAGTTTGCCTGATTTATTAACTTAGAGAAATCTTTACTTTGCATGCTTGTTCTAAGGTTTGGGTCTACACCCGAAACCAACACATATCAAACAGACTTAGACTTTCTACCTACTATCAAAATTTATAAGAAATTAGTCCTTAACTCGAGTTTAATTCTGATCATCAGTCAACAGATGTGAAACCTATGTCTTAATACAGGGACACAATGAAACTTCCTACTACCCATTTTAAGGTTTAGAAGAAAATTCTACTCTCATTCGTGTTCTAATTCCGATTGAACTAAATATTGATATTGATTAAAATCTTAGAACATTAAAGCCCAAGTTATTTTTTTAATTTTTAAAAATTATAAATTTTTATTTAGATTTGTAAAGGAGTTTAAGCTATCTAATTTTGAATTTCAAACTTGATATTGTAATTTATCGAAGAAAAATGCCACCACTCAAACTATTTACGTTAACTAATAAAAATTTTCTATTCTTTTCTTTTCATTACGTAGTAAAAAGAGACACTCATTGTCGTTTGCTTCATTAGCACTTAATCTATTAATTAATAGATAATCTGTAAGTTATAATCTACAATGAAATATAATAAATTCCTCTCTTATTACGCTAAAATAGCTTAACATATTGAAATGGTGAATAAACTAATATATATGAACTAAAATAATTTAAAGTAACTATTTGTGCGAGCACGTGCTTATTTTGAATTCAATTTAAAAAGAAGAACATTGTATTATACAAATCTCTATTGAGTATTGACGAACTTTGAGTAGTGTTAAATTTATGAGTAATTAGTCTTTAACTTGAGTTTGATTCTTATAGGGTTTTTTTTTGGGTTGGGTTGGGGGAGGTAGGGATGGCAAAATGAACCCAAAACCAATTGTACACTCATACCCACCCACCAAATGAACCATTCAAACCCACCCATTTAGTTAAATGGGTCATAAATGGATGGGTATAGTTCTTATTAAAGACAAATGAGTCATTAATGGGCGAGTTATTACCCACCCATTAACCCGTTTAGATGGATATTGTTTTAAAAACACCCTCAACGCTTCCACAATTACAAAACTTATTTTTAAAAGTTAAAAATTATAGAAAACACTTAAAATGACTAAAACCCCTTAAAATTTTGAGATTTACAAAAAACACCCTCAAAGTTTAAAATATTATAAAAACGTCATCAAGAGTTAAAAATTATAAAAAAAACTATCAAAATTTTCTAACCTCACAGATGACACATGAAATTCAAAAATTACCACCAGCCCACTGAAATTTTATAATTTGCAAAAAATACCCTTAAAAGTTATAGAAAATGAGAAAAACATTCTCAAGACTTCAAAATTACCAAACAATCTTAGAGTTTTCTAAACTTGCAAATGATATATGAAATCTAAAAAATTTCAATAGTCTCCTATAAATTTAAAATTTGCAATTAACACTCTCAAAGTTTTAAATTTTTAGAAAAACACCCTCCATAGTTTAGAATTACAAAACCATCCTGAAATTTCAAAACCTACAAATGACACATGAAATCAAAAAATTACTAGCAACCACCTAAAAATTTATAATTTACAAAAAGCACCCTCAAAGTTTAAAAATTGTAAAAAGCACCCTCAAGAGTTCAAAACTACAAAACAATCTTAGAATTTTCTAAACTTGCAAATGATACATGAAATCTAAAAAATTTTGGTAGTCCCCTATAAGTATCAAATTTGCAAGTAACACCCTCAAACTTTTAAAAATTGCAAAAAACACCCTTAAGGATATATAAATATAAAAAGTAGGCGCTCACAATTCTTCGTCGGCAGGAGATATATGCGTGTGCGGCCAAGTGTAATTTGCAAAACTTGTGTCTATTGCGCGAGAAACAGGAGAGAAAGAGAGCGTGTATTGTTATCCGGCGTGATAACAAATTTCAAGGAGAATTACTTGGGGACACTCTGTAATTAAGAACAAAAATGGAAAAAATAATAGACTTTAACCAACAATAAATATGAAGAAATGAACAATTACGCTCATAGCTCATGGATTTTGAGAAAGAAATGTTTACAGAAAACCCCCTAAAAATTTATAGAAAACCCCCTAAAAGTTTACAAAAAAACCCCTGAAAGTTTACAGAAAACCCCCTAAAAGTTTACATAAAACCCTTGAAAGTTTGTAGAAAACCCCCTGAAAGTTTACATAAAACCCCTAAAAGTTCACAGAAAACCCCCTAAAAGTTTACAGAAACCCCCTGAAAGTTTACATAAAACCCTAAAAGTTTGTAGAAAACCCCCTGAAAGTTTGCAGAAATCCCTCTAAAAGTTTACAGAAAACCCCTGAAAGTTTGCAGAAAACCCCCTAAAAGTTTACATAAAACCCTTGAAAGTTTGTAGAAAACCCCCTGAAAGTTTACATAAAACCCCTAAAAGTTCACAGAAAACCCCCTGAAAGTTTACAGAAACCCCCCTGAAAGTTTACATAAAACCCTAAAAGTTTGTAGAAAACCCCCTAAAAGTTTGCAGAAATCCCTCTGAAAGTTTACAGAAAACCCCTGAAAGTTTACAGAAAACCCCCTAAAAGTTTACAGAAAACCCCTAGAAAGTTTACATAAAACCCCTAAAAAGTTTACATAAAACCCCTAAAAGTTTACAGAAAACCCTCTGAAAGTTTACAGAAAAACCCCTGAAAGTTTGCAGAAAACCCCCTGAAAGTTTACAGAAAATCCCCTGAAAGTTTGCAAAAAAAACCCCTAAAAGTTTGCACAAACCCCTTGAAAGTTTGTAGAAACCACCCAAAAAGTTTGTAGAAAACCCCCTGAAAGTTTACAAAAAACCCCCTGAAAGTTTGCAAAACCCCCCTGAAAGTTTGCAAAAAACCCCTTAAAAGTTTGCAGAAAACCCCGTGAAAGTTTACAGAAAACCCCCTAAAAGTTTGCAGAAAACCCCCCTGAAAGTTTGCCAAAAACCCCTAAAAGTTTGCAAGTAGATCCCTGAAACTTACATATATATAGAAGCATCATAATCATAACTAAATGGGTTATTGGGTGACCCATGAACCACCTATTTAGTAAATGGGTAGTTGAGAACTAACCCATTTAGCAAATGCTAAATGGGTCATAAATGGTTAAGTGGTCATAAATGTGTCCACCCATTTATGACCCAACCAAGACCCAACCAAAACCACCCATTTGATATCCCTATGGGGAGGGTGCGACATGCAATTAGCTTATGGATGACGTAGTTTGCAATTATAGGTGCTACAGTGGACAAATAAATAGAGACCAGGTTCGTGGACATTCGTGAACAAAATATATAAATATCAAACGGACTTGGACTATCTATATACCATTAAAATTTATAAGTAATTAGTCTTTAACTTGAATTTGATACTTACCCATCAGCCAACAAGCTATGCGGAAGAACAAAAGGGGACCATGCAATTAGCTCATACGGATGACGTAGTTTGCAATTATTGAACAAAATATACAAATATGTCATAGTTTGGTGAGGTGGACTTGTGCTCATGTGCAAGTGTTCGCCCTTACTCTTATCCACGCTTAGCACGTGGATGAACCAGCTAGCAAAATAACCATTTCACTGATTGAACTGATGCAAAATATGAGCCTAGAATAAGCCCCCCCCCGGTGGTTTTCTTTTTTTTTCCTTATTTTGGTGTG
>NW_017972353.1:137681-142884 GCF_001876935.1 Asparagus officinalis
CTGTAGGGAATTAACATCCATATTACGGTTACAAATATTATTACTAAATATTTATTTGTAGTAGAATATATATGATTACAAACATGGATATGTTATTGAATATGATTTTATATTTGAATATACTTTGATGTTTAAATTATTTTGATTCTTACAGTAACGGATTTAAGGTTAACTAGATTGGATGCATGTTCATTGCATGTTGTTAAATATTATTGCTGTTTTTTTTTCTTACTATAACTTCATGGTGAAATGTTTCTATCATTTCAATAAAAAAGTAAAATAATTTATTGTCCATATACCTATACAGTTAATCAGAAGTACTAAAATTACCATGACCAAACTAAAACTTACCTCGTCAATTCCCATTAAGCATAACTTGTAATAAATAGTACATGATGCCAAAATGCTTTTATGAAAAATTGTAATTTGCGCAAATTATTTGATTCTAATCACAAACCTATGTTGTCATCTTATAATTTGCATAGTTTTTTTTCAAAATGATATATTTATATTCTATCTGTTTTATATTTACAGAAGATGTGAAATGACTAATTGATATATTTCACGCCATTATGTATCTTCTTCTTTTTTATCAAAGTGACTTGTTAAATCACTTTTATAATTAACTTTGACTATTTCACATAATTACAGATATACTCATGTCTTTAAATTATTATTATTTTCTATTTATCTAATGAGCATTGAATTCCTCTCTATTTAAGTGTCATTCTCCATGGATCCCATTTGATTACTATTTTAATTTAAATCTTTTTAGCTTATACCTCAATTATACCTTCTATCAGGGCTCAACTCTATTTTTTAGCACTTGGTGGCTAGTGATATTCTAATGTGATGTAGTAATTCTAATTTAAGCCAGTCAAAATAATTGCAAGTGGTAAACACCTAGATCTTTTGAAACGCTCTCTTTTTTTAGCACTTGGTGGCTAGTGATATTCTGATGTGATGTAGTAATTCTAATTTAAGTCTGTCAAAATAATTACAAGTGGTTAACACCTAGATCTTTTGAAACGATATATTAAACTCTCATAATCAATATTTCAAAAAAAAAACTTAAATCAATACTTATTTGAGTAATTTCACTCACATCGTTTTTATTAATTAACATACCTGTTGAACATCTCAAGGCTTACAATTGGTGAAGACCCTAAATATTGTGAAATTATACATATTGAACATCTCATAATCAAAATATCATAAAAACTTTAATAAATATCATAAAAACTTTAATATGTGGCTAAAAATAATTTATACCTCTTGTCGAGTGTGTCTACAAAGTATAATATTAAAAAGATAAAATATTTGAACATGAATGCATAAATTAGGAATTTAGTTGTAAATTAAGAGTTGTTATTTTATTTAATCACATAATTATTTTTAATTAATATACCTATTGAACAATTCAAAATCCTAAATATCCAAGTTTTCACTTTTTATACTATTATTTTTCAATTGTGAAAAAACTACCATTTTGCACTGAGTTAGTTGCTTAATAGTAAAATATTACATCTTTCCTATTTAATTAAATTATTAAGTAAACAATATATCTCATGCTTAATGCAAATAACTATGCAAATGAAGTATAATATTTTAAACGCTAAATATCAGAATACTCCCTTAACCTTGGACAATAATCATAAAACCCTACATAACTTTGAAAAATGTGAAAAATCCACCTCAAGTTTAGGGGTTAACAAAAAATCCCTTTAATTTTGATTTTACCAGAAAACCTTGCTAAAAGCAATGAATTTAGTAGGGTTTTTTTATATAAAATCTCAAACTTAAAGGGAGTTTTCTAATAAAATCTAAAAGCTAAAAGGATGTTTCTGATAATCACTATACTCTATCAAACTTTGGTTATAGATTTTACCTTCAAAGAGGGTTGGTTTTCCCTTTTATATTTTCTAGATTTTAAGTGGTTGTTTGTTATTTATTAATTTTGGGGATCATCTATAATTTAAAATTTTAAGAGCCTCTATAGATTTTTCAAGGTTTTTACAATTTCATCCTTTTAAGGGGTTGTACATATTTTTTATTTTTTGAGGGTTTGTTTGCGATGTGCATATTTATAAGGGGATTTTCTATAGTTCTAGGAATTTAAAGTGGTTGTTTTTGTTAGACCCTAGGGGGGTGATTAGGGTCTTATGCTAATCTAATCTGATTTTATGCCAATTAAAAATAATTAACAAATATATTCTTGCAAGTATAATATACAACCAATTATGAGCAAGAATATGCAATATGAATAAAGGGATATATCCTAGCAATGAAATATACTATGAGATATATAAACAACACAAGGGTAAACAATCAAAACCAAAGATACAATTGTGATAGGACAAAATAAACAATGCAAACACACAATATGATCACGGAGTTCGGACTTTCCGTCCTACGTCTCTGCTCCCCCTCCCGGGGAGAAATTCACTATCACACCGGGTTTTCAATGATCACCCGAAAACGTTTACATCTCACACTCGGTTTTCTAGCTCACCAAAAATTTTATAACACTCACAATGTAAACACACTAATTACCACCTTAAGTGTTGGTTTCTAGCCCATGTCTCCCTCAATTGTTAGGAATTACAACCTCTCTCTAGGCATTACCACCTACCCCACTCCTCTTGGTACGACCCGTTCTCTTACCACACACTCCTCTTGATGTACTAGTGTAATACAAAGTGAATCCTCACAATACAATAATCGGTTTTCTAGTTCACCAAAAACTTTACAACTTACACACTTGCAATTACACTTTACACCCTCTAAGTGTTGGCCTAGCCCGTGTCACCTTCATCAAGTATTCGGAATTACCACCTCTCACTAGGCTTTACTATCGACCTCACTCCTCTTGGGACCAACCTCGTCTCTCACCAACCACTTCTCTCGGTGTCCAAGTGTAATACAATGTGCAACTCATAATAAGGCTCACAAATATAAATTTTTTATCTACAATAGATGAGAACACAATGTAGGCTCATACTCAATATCACACAAACCCCACAACCCAAATTATACAATGTATAAAAATACAATACGCTCAATGGTTGTGTGTGTAAACAATGAGTAAATAAAATCAACTAAACTCAATATAAACACTAGCTTAAATGGTTGTGTGTGTAAACAATGAGTAAATAAAATCAACTAAACTCAATATAAACACTAGCTTAATAAAATAATAATCAAACAATATAAATAACTCAATATAAACACTAGCTTAATAAAATAATAATCAAACAATATAAATGTAAAGCTAGATTGAGTTTAAGGAAACTTCTCTATGATAACAAGAGAGAGGGAGAAGAGTTGAATGCTTAAACACCAATGGATGGCCTCCTCAAGCTCTTGTGAAAGTTTCTTCACAAACCAAACTTTTAAACACACTTAAACAAAAACTTAAACCCTTAAAAAACTTGTAAAACTCTTTTAAAACTTTTCTCTTCTTAGGTGGGAGAGGTAAATGCAATGGGGTATTTATAACAACCCAATACATCAGCCAAAACCCCAAGGAAATGACCAAAAACTCACACAAAAACAGAATTTGAAAATAGTCGTTACTGTGCAACGGACACTTTATGGGTCGACTCATAAAAATCATGGGTTGACTCATAACCTAGCTATTATTAGGCTAAAACCAGCTTATGGGTCGACTCATAAAATTCATGAGTCGACTCATCATGCATGGGTCGACTCATGAAGTCATGAGTCGACTCAGCAGCACACTTTCTAGCACAGTTTATGAGTCGACTTATGATAGACATGAGTCGACTCAACCTGTCTGGATCGACTCATGATGTTATGAGTCGACTCATCAGAAACAAAATATAAACTACACAACAGTTTATGATTCGACTCAACACTGTTCATGAGTCGACTCAAGACATGCACACAACCTGTTTTAAACAATACATATAAATTTAAAATAGGGTTTAAAAATATCAAATAAATTCTTAAAAATGTAAAACTTTGAAAAATGATTGTAGACATGATAATAAACATGCTACAAAAATTGGTTTTCAAAAAACATCTCCCAAATGTGAAATCTCATCATTTTTTAAAATCACATACGTATGTTAAAAACTTGATTTTGCCAAAATGACTTAAACAAAACTTTGAAACACTTTAGGATAGATTTAGAGACTTATACAAAATATGAAAATAGTGTAAATAAATATTCAATCCATAAATATAATAATTTGCAAATTCAATAGAATATGAAACACATAAATGTGAAAATGAAGATATATATTGTTTCATATCCATTTAGGTAAACCAAAATAACTTATCCACATATAAAACAAATAAGTATTATATATCTATTTGTTTGCAAAAACTTTTGTGGATAAAACACATAAACCATTAAATTTTGTATGTATAATATTAAGCTTAAGATATTTACACACAAGTATAAACCTATACTACAAATACTATAAACTATATACCCAAGCTTGAAGGTCTTCAATGTAGCTCGACTTGGTAAACTTACGGATGAAGCTTGAACTTGAATCTTTAATTTGAATGGCATTGTTTCACTCCACTATTTTCACCAACCTCCATTGGATATGATCGTGAATGCTCGATTCCATCCATCCTCTAATATATTGTTTGTCTACAATGAATACAAAACACAAACACTAGACAAATAATATTAGATGTAAATTGTTTGTTAAACATCATCAAAATAAATAGGCCAATAGTTTGTAACTTTAGAATTTTTCTATGTGTCATTTAGATTTTTAGATTTTTTTAGTAGATATTTATAATTTTTTAACTTCATAATATATCTAATTGATATTGAAATCAAATGAAACTTATCTTATAAAATCCTATAAGATCTGACAACTATTTTTTAAATTATGATTAAAAGATTTTTCCTTAGTCCATTTATTTTCATATCAAATTTTGGTTAAAAGTTTTACTTCTAAAATACTTAATTATAAATTGTTAATTAGGATAATGTTAAAATGTAATATTCGAATTAAGGGTAACATTGTGAACGAAAAGTTTTTCTCAAACACATAATTTTATAAGGAGTATGATATAATGTAATTTTGATGATGCAGTGATAATGAACATATTATCAGACTCTCTTGTTGCAAATGAACTAACAAGCTATGTGCGTGCACGCGCGCGCGCGTGTGTGTATATATATATATATATATATATATATATATATATATTATTT
>NW_017972353.1:142897-193580 GCF_001876935.1 Asparagus officinalis
TAAGGAGTGTGTGTGTGTGTGTGTATGTGGGAAATACGTATCAAAGGAGCCACCTTAGATTGAACCTAAGGATGCACCTTGAAAATTAGATTATATGCAATCAAGTTACTTGATCTACTCTGTTCATTTTGATTTATATGATTTGAATGTCATGTAAACCAAATATTAGGCATATTGGGTTGTTTTCACTAATGCATCAAGTGATAGTAAAATTAACGATTTTATGACAACACAACAAAAGAGACAATGAAAAATATGTGTTACAAATATTCACGTATCATGATTTTTATTTTGTAGATGTTTTAAGATATTTAGATCATGATGAATAGAGCGGATCGTCCATTAAACTAGCTCAATTAGTACATTGAGAGGTGCATCCTTAAATGTATCCTAAGGAGCCTCCTTAGGGGTGTGTGTGTGTGTGTGTGTGTGTATGTGTGTGTGTGTGTCTATATATATTACTTTGGAGTTTTAGTGTAATTGTTAGAGGAACTAAATTTAAGAGATATTATATATATATAACTAAAACTCCAAAGTAATGGTGATGATCAATGATTATAGTTTTATATTAATTCTAACATGCCCCTGCAGGTGGAGCGCCCTTTTGTATGGGTCAAAACCTGGACTCACATAACGGTGTCAATTTTTAGAAAATCTGTATTTAATTTGTGGTCGGGGGGATTTGAACCTGAGTTGCTCTAATACCATCTAAGTTTACTTCCTCTAACCATTACACCAAAACTCCAAAGTTATGGTGAGGATCAAGGATTATAGTTTTATATTAATTCTAACATGCCCCCGCATGTCAAACTTCGCTCTACTGATGCTGAGCCTTTATTTGATCCTACCCGATATCGACATCTTGTTGGGCAGTTGGTCTATCTGTGCATCTCTCGACCAAATATATCTAATGCTATTGGCATTGTCAGTCAATTTGTTAGTGCCCCACGTTCTCTACACTATGCTGCCTTATTACGGATTCTTCGGTATCTCCGGGGTACTAACACTAGCTCTCTTTTGTTTCCTGCTATATCCAAGTTAGAGCTTTGTGCATATTTTGATGTTGATTGGGCTGGTGATCCCATTATCAGTAAGTCTATCACAGGTTATTGTATATTTTTTGATGATTCTCTAATTTTCTAGCAGAGTAAGAAACAAGATGTTGTTGCTCTTTCCAGCACCGAGGCATAGTAGCGTACAATGTCCACAACAGCTAAAGAGATTATTCATCTTCGTCGTCTTCTTAGTGATTTCGGTATTTTTGTTTTGACTCCAACTCCTCTATGTAGGCGTATAAAATTGCTTATAGGTCGCTTAGCACATCTCGGCACAAACCGACGAACCATCGAGCGACGTATCCAAACACGTGCGTCAGTCCACAAAGCCAAAGCCAAGTGACACACAACGAAGCGGATTAACGAGGCGACAAGGTTAACGAATCGCACGCAAGTAACGGAATACATCCATTCGCGTGTGGAATCAAGCCAATGGTTCGAAGAGTCAACGAGTCATCCAACCAAGGGCGGACTCGGACGAATCACGATCAGGAATCAGATTTACTGCCAAATCAGGTCAACGAATCGAGTCCAGACAAATCAACCACAGAACCGAAAAACGGATACAATGGCCGGCCCAGATCTGTGCGCGGGCACAGTTCAGATGGCCTATAAATAGAGGGCTTGGTTCATTTGTTCACAGGTGGGAAAATTTGGAGGCGAAGCTCTGCTGGATTCAAGGCTCAGAACTTAAAAAGATTGAAGCTTTGGGACTTTGAGGACTTGCTCTTCCAGATCCGGTGCTCGGCGATCGTCAACGCCAAATAAGGCAAGAGTTCGAGAGGAACCGGATTAAAGCTTGGTCTTTGATCCCGAGATTTGGGCGATTGTTTCCTTGGTGCGAAATAGTACCCTCGGCTATTATTTCCTTGGCGAAATAATACCCGTCATGCTGCGTAGATCCGACCGGATCTAGATCGCGCGGTGGTCCACGGATAAACCCCGGCGCAGGCGAAGAACCCACAAAGCGAGTGACCGCAAAACAGGAGCTCGCGATTCGTTCGAAAGGAAAGGTTGTAATTTTTATTCCTTTTTTGATCTCGTTGTAACCGGATCTTATAAAAAGACCGGATCTTTGTAATCGATAAATTATTATAAGAGTGTGCAATGGAATCAATGAAGAACACAATTTTTCCCGCGAACAATCTGGCGACCACAGTGGGAGCCAACGATCTCGCTGCCGAGATCGTCACATCGCAGCCGCGGATCTCAATCCCGGTCGAGGAGGAGGTCGAATATGAATTCGATCAGGCCAAGTTCGAGGAGTATCTGTCATCCTCGTCCGGATCTACCTCCCCCCGCAAGTCCAAGAAGTTCTCCTCCAGGAGAAAAGTTCGTTGGTTTGAAGAAGTTCAGAACGCCAACAAAGCTCTCACCCCAGCTGACGCCGAAGTTGCGTCGGGTGAAGTTCCACCGGCCTCCAACGAGGTCAAACCTGTTCTTGCCGATGCCTCCACCGTCGAGGGCGTTGTGACTCTCTCAAAGAGAGCCCGCCAGAGGCGACGTCAATGCCTTGCGCGGCAATTCGCTAAGGCGATGGAGTCCACAGACGGAGTCCACTACAACGCGGATCTGAAGAACAGGGGAGGCATACAGCCTCAACAACTGAAGAATGGAAGCTCCTCCAAGCCGCCAACGAGCGAATGGATCCGGGTCAAATGAAACCGTTCGACACTTGAAGAGCGGATTCACAAACGCCGCGCGTTACTTGCACAGGCAAAAATTCTTGTGCAGGAGGCTAAGAAGTTGGAGGAAGAAAGAGTGGCCAAAAAGCCATTACCAACCCGCCAAGTATGGAGGCCGAAGTAGCCTCCAACAAAAGTTCAACCACCGGCGAATCAACCAAAGTCGCCGATAATTCCAATAGCTTCTCCGGGAGATCATGCAGAATCATCCCGAAGGAAGAAGCCAGTTTTGGAGCGCCTCGGTCCACTTCCTGAAGGACGATGCAAAGCTCCTGTTCAAGATCGTTTGGGCCCAATGAAGAAGCCCTGGACGACTCAACACGCTGGGGGTCGGCCCCCCCCATCCTCAACATGCCCAAGAAATCATGGCAGCTACGCGCACCAATTTGCGCATTGAGGTCCGAGAGCCCGTTGACAATTCACGCCCAAAAAGGTATGTTTCGAGGCGCGTGACTCTTGAAGGCCCAAAGAAAACAGTTCACCCTCAGAAGGAAACATTATCGTCTGATGACGATAGTGTTATACCTGAGAAGTCGTGCCAACACACGATAGGTTACTCCGATCGTCAAGCAGACAAGTTGTACTATCGTGCTGGGGGTACGAATAAAACCCTCGAGGACTAGAAACTCAATGCCCCTGTTCCAAACTCATTCGGGCAGTATTGTCTGAATGCAACTGCATCAAGGCGGTCCCCGAACGAGTTTTGGTTTTCGAAAGGCTCAGCACCGAAATGCCAAAACCAAGGCCTAGGCGTTTCCGACGAAGAAGAACGGTGGTTGAAGATGGAGAATTTCCGAGTGTCACCACCAATATGACCAACAAGGGGACATCAGCACAGGATAATCTCGAGTCGATTCTGAAAGCATCCCGGCCTAGAACCCGTTTGCAGTCCGGAACCATCATGCGAGCAACCTATGGTAGGGTTCGGACAAGACTCTCTTCAGAAGATGAAGAATATAATGCCGGCTCCGCGGTTGCATCAGATAATACGGTATCCAGCGAGAGACAACCCCGCGAGGCACTTATGATAAGTACGGAGCAAGTGGCCAAGATGCTTGAAGACGCCTTAGCTAAGCAACAGGAAACCTTCAGGTTCGAAATGCAGATGGCCATGCAGAACATGAGAGAAATGCATGACCAACAAATCCAAGCATTGACGAACCAGCAAGGCGAGCCAAGTCATCGCAACCAGGTTAATCTGGAAGATGAGGACACAAATGCAAAATTGCCAATAATCCTCCCGTCAATGCAGGGGGTGGTAACGAGAATGCCAACGAAGACTCGGGTGAAAACTTGAAGATCAAGAACCTCGAGAGCAAAATCAATACGTTGATTTCCGCTCAAGAGATGAAGAAAACAGGCATTCCTTGTCCATACCCAAGAGAGTGGGAATCAATCCCATATCCGACAAAGTTCAACCTAATTAACTTCACACCGTTTAATGGGATGGGTTCACCCACTCAACATTTGATTTACTTCAAATCGTACTTGGGGGTTATTTCTGGTAATGAGCCTCTGATGGTGCGGTCCTTCGTTGGCACTCTTCGTGGAGCCACCTTCGATTGGTATCGCCGCCTCAAGCCAGGAAGCGTGAACAGCTGGGATGATATGGAGACTAAGTTCCTCGCCAACTTCTTTGACGACAACACTGAGATATCCATCGGGTCGTTGCTGGATGAGAAGCAGAAAGACGGGGAATTGGTGGACACTTTCGTCAAAAGGTTCCAGAACAAGGCGATGAACTGCTGGGACCCGATCACCGAGGAATTCATCCTCCAGACTTACCACAATAACCTCGCACTGGACGTGTTGGAAGCAATGGGGACAGCACCGTCCAAGACATGGAAGGATCTGAAGGTCCGAGGAGAGCAGGCCGAGCGGTTCCTCAGAAGGAAGAAGGCGGAAAGAGGCCAGCAGGCGAATAATGCTCCGCAACAGAATTTCGTCCCACGGGGGAAAGGTAAGGCACATGCTAATGCAGTTGATGCTAATCAAACTTTCCAATTGCAACCTCAGCAGCAGCCGCAACAACAAGCACCACAACAATCTCGCGGGCAATGGCAACAACGGCCTCAGAAGCAGAAATCTTCGGAGCCGAGGTTTTCTAAAGTGTACTCCTTCAAGGATGACGAAGTTCCCGGCATCTTTAAGTACCTACTAGAGAATAACAAAATCCAGCTGCCAGTGATTGTGGATCAAGAAGGGGCTAACAAAGTGACGGATCCGAAGTATTGCGCATACCATAGAGCGGTCCATCACCCTACCAAGTCGTGCTACCACCTCAAGGACAAGATCCAGGCGCTAATTGATGTAGGCGTCATAACCCCGAAGCCGTCCAAGAATGTTGGAGCAAACGCGGTTTCAATCAGCTTTGGATCAGTGCCCACAACATGGTTCAAACTAGAGCGCATCACCAAAGTAGGGATGAAGACTGTGAACGATGACCCATATGGACAGCGCCAAAAAGGACTTGTGCCACACACAGCCCCAAACGGCGAAATCCTTTGGGTTCATCCTGATCTCATTGAAGACGAACAGTGGGTGACTTCCTCGAGGAGAAAGGGTAAAGGCAAGTCCTGCAATGCTACATCCACAATATTCGAGGAGGATGGCGATGAAGCTCCTACTTTCCCTCTCTCCGAAGAAGAACAAGAAGTCTTCGCCACTAGAAGCGGAAATGAGTATCACTACAATTATCCACCACCTAGCGAGCAGGGGGTGAATAAACGAGGACCAGGCAAAACTCTCACGGAGATGGAGGTGATTACAAGTTCTACACCGGGCGAAGAGGCTCGACAACAGCCAGTGAATAAACCGAAAGAGAAGAATCCCCAGGAGGTTTAAAATCCGAAGCAGTCTCGTTTCAGTCGCCCGATTGGAAGAGACAAACCGGAAAGCTCGAAAACTCTGCAAGTCTTCGATATAATGGCTCAACTAGCCAACATTCCAGCACAGATAACGATGTATGAGTTGCTGCGTTTGTCCAAGGAAACCAGGGAGGCCTTGCAAGAAGCTTTGGCCAATTCAGAGGTGTTTCTGACTCAAATCAAGCCGGTGCTAGAAGGGCCAGAACCGCTGAGTCAACACTACAATATAGCGACTAAGAACCTTCCCTGCATTACTTTCACCAAAGAAGATATGCAGACGAAGAATTCGAACCACGATCGACCGTTATATTTCATCGGGTACATTGGCTCCAGCAAAGTTAACCGAATCCAAGTGGATCCGGGTTCTGCTGTGAGTATTATGCCGCTTCACTTGATGCATTTCCTCAGCATTCTGGTTAGCAAGTTGGCGTCCACGGGCACTGTTATCTACGGATTCAACACTAGCGGGTCAAGACCCTTGGGTAAGGGTGATTTGAAGACGGAAGTCACATGTTATGTGATCGATGCCGAAACTTCATATAACTTACTATTGGGTCGGCCTTGGATCCATAGTAATGTTATAATTCCCTCTACACTCCATCAGTGTTTAAAGTATGTCGACACTGATAATAAGGTTAGGACGGTGGTCGCGGATAAGCAACCATTCAAAGGGTATGAGAATTATTTCACTGATTCTCTCCTTTATGGTAACGAATCCGATACTGAATCATCGTCCCATGGCACGGACAGCGAAGAAGAAGCTGATACCGAAGCCGGATTTGATTATAATGGAGGTTATGTTTTAAACGACATTGTACCCTTTGTAATCAACCTTGACGATGAACAAACGTCAGAGGGAAGTTGTAACTGGCAACTTGCCAATAATGAAATAAATAACGATTTTGAACAAACGTCAGAGGGAAGTTGTAACTGGCAACTTGCCAATAATGAAATAAATAACGATTTGGAGTATTCCCTGTCTCTTGATGATGTGATAAAAGAATTGTACGATAATCCTGATTTGTATATGCCGCTTCAATCGTCCTATATAACAAAGGAACGCCTCCAGCATTCTTTCGGAACAACCATGGTCGTCCCGAACAAAATAAAAGGCGCAAAAGAAGTGATTTACGGTAAAGGAAAAAGCTCCCCATTACCAGATCATTTCTTAAGCGAAAATGAGGATGATGACAAACCTGGTCGGCATCTATCTAAGTATAGCCCGGAAGCGCGCAAGCTCATGGAAAAGCAGGGGTATGATTTCACACTCGGAGAAGGTCTATACTTCGATCGAGGTCCTCGTGTTCCAGCCAAAGCGGCATATGTACCAAAAGGGAGACCCGATGATTATTATAAATACGGACGAGGGTTAGGATATGAATCTTCTTCAGAAGACGAATGCCACTGGTTAATTAATGACCAATCATCTAAGCAATACAAAAATGGAAATTCGCCAGATGCCTCAGAATGGGATCTAAGCAATACAAAAATGGAAATTCGCCAGATGCCTCAGAATGGGACTCCGATACAAGTCTGGGGGAATCTTTCAAAGCTCTAATGGTGAACATGGCTACAGCTGATCCGTCCATAATGGAAGTCGACGATCAAATGCCAACATGGGAAGACCCGTGGGTTCATCACCTAAACATGCAGTATGGTGATAGGTTCGAACAGAGGGAACTCCCCACTGAAGATAAAATAGTCCAAGTTAACATGGGTGACGAGGCCAATCCAAAGCCTATATTCATCAGCGATAGTCTTCCCCCAGATGAGAAGGAGGAATTGATTGCTCTCATCAGGGAATACATTGACGTCTTCGCTTGGAACTATGAAGATATGCCTGGGCTCGACCCTAATGTGACAATGCATCGCCTCGATATCAAGCCGGATGCCAAACCTGTCAAACAACAGCAAAGACGGTTTCGTCCGCAGATAATGAAAGTCATTGAGGCAGAGGTTAAGAAATTGATCGAATCAGGATTTATCCGAGAGGAACAACATCCAGATTGGCTAGCTAATATCGTTCCCGTCATGAAGAAGAACGGCAAAATCAGGGTCTGTATCGACTTCAGGGACCTGAACACGGCATGTCCAAAAGACTACTTTCCTCTCCCAATCACAGATGTCAATATCGACAATACATGTGGATTTGAGAGAATGTCTTTTATGGATGGTTTCTCAGGATATAACCAAATCAAGATGCACCCAGATGACGAGAAGCATACAGCGTTCAGAACACCCCTCGGTGTCTTTTGCTACACCATGATGCCTTTCGGTCTAAAGAATGCAGGCGCCACGTACTATACATATCGATCCCGATAAGGTGAAGGCAATACATGAATTGCAACCTCCTAGAAATCTAAGAGAACTCAGAGGATTGCAAGGGCGTTTAGCTTACATCCGGCGGTTCATCTCGAATCTTTCTGGGAAGTGCCAACCATTCTCTAAGCTAAACAAGAAAGGGGTGTCATTCATCTGGGACGACGCCTGCCAAAAAGCATTCGAAGATATTAAAACATATCTGACGAATCCTCCTGTTCTCATCGCACCAAAATCAGGTAGACCGTTCTTGATTTATCTCAAGGCGATGAACTACTTGATAAGTGCCTTACTAGCACAAGACGATGATAATGGTCATGAACAGGCAGTCTATTACCTAAGTCGGACCTTGATAGGTACCGAGTCTCGATATCCGATGATTGAGAAAGAATGCCTCACATTGGTATTCGCAATGCAAAAGATGCAGCATTACTTGGTTGGACAGACGATTTACGTCATCTCCAACGTTAATCCAGTACGGGTGTTTATGACGCAACTGGCCTCTATGGATTGGCGGTTAGCGAAATGGGCCCTTCTCTTGTCCTAATACGATTTGCACTTCAAGCAGCAGAAGTCGATCAAAGAACAAGCGATTTATGATCTTCTGGCGGCAAACCCGACCACAGATACGGAAGAAGTATATGATGATTTGCCGGATGAAACCCAAGAGGTTAACACTACATCGCACCAACAAGTATGGCAATTATATTTCGATGGTGCTTCGAGGGCAGTTAATAGGGTAATAACCCCGGGAGGTTCTACAGTTTCCTCCAGGGTTGGGGTTGTCCTAATCTCCCCGGGGAAGCATGTGATGCCTCGAGCTTATTCATTGACTAGTCCGTGTTCCAATAACATAGACGAATACAACGCGCTTCTCATTGGACTCAGTTTTGCCAAAGAGCTGGGGGTCGAATATCTCGAAGACTTTGGGGATTCTCAATTGATAGTCAACCAAGTCCGTGGAGAGTATGAAGTCAGGAACCAAGACCTGATCCCGTACCACCAGGAGGCCATCAAAATGGCAGAATCTTTTGAAGAATTCTTCATTGAATATATCCCCCGTCTCCAGATCGCTTATGCGGATGCACTGGCAGCAGTAGCGGTTTCACTTGCGCAGCCTCCTGAAACTGAGTTGTTAGTCACAGTAAGGATGCATCAGCTCTGCATACCCATATACGATTTGGATATTGAAGAGGAAGATGATGGAAACATAAACGCCAAGGAGGTGAATTCAACTCAAATTGGGTCTGAGTCCCGAGATTGGCGTTTTCCTATCATTGACTACGTCTAATATGGTATTCTGCCAGAGGATGTAAAAGAAAGGGAGCTCCAAGATTCTTCTATAATACTGAAACCCATACATTATACCGTAGAGGGTACGACGGTCTTTTACTCCGATGCCTTTCGAACAGAGAAGCAAAGGAAGTTCTTAAGGAAGCACACGAAGGAGAATGTGGTGCGCATCAGCCCGGTCCTAAACTGTATGATCGCATCAGGAGGATGGGATATTTCTGGCCAACGATGGTTCGTGACGCAATCGAATACGCACGAGAATGCCACGCTTGCCAGATACATGCGAATTATATGCATCAACCGCCAGAGCAGTTGCACACGTCAACCACGTCTTGGCCGTTCGAGACTTGGGGCATGGACATTGTCGGTCCTATTTTTCCCCCTTCAGTCAAAGGTGATCGATTCATCCTCGCAATTACAGATTACTTCTCAAAGTGGGCTGAAGCGATTCCGCTTAGAGAAGTGAAGACGAACAACGTCATTAATTTCATCAAACATCATGTCATATACCGACACGGCGTGCCAAGACGGATCATTCATGACAACGGTCCACAGTTCATAAGCAACGCCTTTATCAAGTTTTGTGACAAGTTCAAAATTGAAGATGTTTCGTTAACAGCTTATTATCCCGCTGCGAATGGATTAGCTGAGGCGTTTAACAAGATGATTATTAAAATCCTGTCAAAGCTCGTGAAGACCAATAAACGAGACTGGGACGATAAACTCGGTGAAGCACTCTGGGCTTATCGCACCACCATACGCACGCCTACGGGAGCTACCCCGTATTCTCTGGTATACGGGTGTGAAGCTGTGCTACCGCTGGAAATTCAGATTCCATCTCTTCGGATCGCCCTCGCAACAGAGATGACGACAGAAGAACAGCATCAGAAGCGTCTCGAAGAGCTTGAGAGGCTGGATGAAAAGCGCTTGGAAGCTCAACAACACATTGAGTTTTATCAAGCCAGAATATCTAGGGCTTTTAACAAAAGAGTCCGACAGAGAAGCTTCAAGGAAGGAGATCTGGTCCTCGCTGCTCGCCGACCAATAATCCTCACTTCCAAGAAGAAAGGTAAATTCGAACCCAAATGGGAAGGACCGTTTGTAATAGACACAGTCTATTCAAACGGCGCATATCGCCTGATTACTCAAGAGGGCGCCAGGCAATTAATGCCAATAAATGGGAAGTTCCTGAAAAAGTACTATCCCTAGTACATTCAGGATAACCCATTTACCGGGAAGTTCCTTGAAGAATATTACACTTAATATTCTAGAGGATAACCCAAAATTATTTTCACCACCAAAATCCCTCACTGATCGGTTTCAATTGACAGTGAGTCCACCAAAAGTGTCTTTCTGGCCCAAACCACCAGCAAATTCCCCTCTTGACTCTTTCCATGAACAAGAGGTCCACTTTCAGTTCAGAGTCCCCTTTCGATAAACGAAAGAACTTCCTTCTTTTTCTCTTTGGTTAAGCCTTCTCATGGTTATAACCGAAGTTGGAATTCCACTTCGATAAACGAAGAACCAAAAACTCATCTTTAGATAACCAATCCTATAAAAGGTAGGTTTATCTAGATTTTCTAGATTCTCGGAGTGGAGATCCCACTTCTAGTTTCTTTTGCGCTGGAAATAGAATATAAAATTCTTCCTTTCCAGAATCAGGGAATAGAATATAAAATTCTTCCTTCCTTGTATTCGGGTTCGCCTTCACCCTAAAAAAAAAAAAGAAGACCGGGAAATAGAATATAAAATTCTTCCTTTCTCGCACTGATCTTTTTCAAAATTTGTCAATATAGGATTCATCCTAGGAAGTTTATCCCGAATCCTAAGCAGGGATAAGTCTGTGCCTAACACGCGCTGCCGGTTTAGTCTTTTTCCGTAGAAAAAGACATCAGAGTTCCATTCTGGGGTATTCTATCCCGAATGCTAAGCAGGGATAAGTCTGCGCCTAACCCGCGCTGCCGGTTAGTTCTTAACCGTTAAAAAGAACACCCGTTCACATATTCAACATTGTGGCAGGTTGTTATTAATAACGCCAGAATCCATGCCTTACACGTATGGGGAATTTCATCCTGAATCCTAAGAAAGGATATGCCGATGCCTAGCACGCGTCGCCGGTTTAGTCTTTCTCCGTAGAAAAAGACACCAGAGTTCGATTCTGGGGTATCCTATCCCGAAGCCTAAGTAGGGATAAGTCAGCGTCTAATACACGTTGCTGTGTAGCCTATTCCCATAACAATGGCGAAGTCTACGTATTCGAAGTCGTAGCAGTGAGTCTAAGGGAGTTCATTCCGTTAGCACAATGTCACATGCAGAACGGATTTAGACAATCCGCATGCTAGCCCGATTCAAACGGTAATCGGTAAAGGCTAATCAAATCCGTTGAAGGCTGGGGGTTAGCCAAAAACCCTAAAGTCAACGCCTAACACGCATCGCCGGGTAGTCTATTCTCGTGAGAAAGACGAAGTCTACGTATTCAATATCGTAGCACTAAGAGCGTTAACTCTCTTAGCACAACGTCACATGCGGAACGGATTAAAACAATCCGCATGTAAGCCCGACTCAAACGGTAGTCGGTTTGCCAAAAATCCTGTAAGTATTACGACCGTTGGGAACATAATCAACAGAGAAACATAACGATAAAAAGGGGAGTGCGCTAAAGAAAAGACTTTGTTTTATTAATAAAATCAGACCAAGTTGAGATACAAGAAGACGTCTCAAATCAGATCTAACAAGCTGAAGGAAGCAATTTTAGCCTTAACAGCGGCAAGTTTCTCTGCGTGTTCCGCTCGAACCTTCTCCTCTTCTTCCTTCTGAAGCTTGGCATAAGCAAGAACGGCGGCAGCGTCGGTGGTTACGTCTTCTCGGCGCAACGCGTGAAGAATCTCCAGCTCTCCTCTATAAACATTTTGAACTCTGGTGCTCTCGAGCTCAAAATCCTTCAGAGTCCTCTCCCCTTGGACGGTCCTAATCTCTGTCCTATCAGCAATGCTGTTATAAGCATCTATCTTAGTCCGCAGATGACATTGCCGTTCGTACAAGTTCGCAATGATGATTTCTTGCTCTGATATGCATCTCGCTCGGGCCTTACGCTCGTGCATCCTCTGAATCTGAGCATCGATCATGAGCGGTGTGACCTCATCATATGAGTCAAAGTGTACTAGCTCTTCCAAACGATACATGAGTTCCTCTAAGCAATTCAACCTTAACTCACATCGTCCAGCTAGCCGGATGCCACCTACACGCTGAATGTCTTTAAGACTATCTGCTATGAAAGGGAGCAAATCATAAGATCTTCCCCGTCCAGAAATAATGACGGTGGCCGTTTGTTGCATAACCTTCTCTACTTTTTGGAGGATGCCCTGTACGGATTCGGAGACCGGGAGGAAAGATTCTTGGTCAGACATAATTGCAGCAATGGGATCCTCTTCCCCTTCATCGTCGGATATTAGGATGATTTCGGGTCTCACCATCCTCCTATCACGGGAATCTGACCGAGGAAGTGGACTGATGGCCTACCTGGTGGAAACCGAAGATAAAACATCCCCACGAAGTCCGTTCACCGCATGAGATGAAAATGCTCCGGAAGGATACTCAACTGAAAACAAGCAATTAAACGTTTGTTAATTCCAGTTATAAAAGGAAATTGAACTCATCTTACGAATGGGTAAGATAGAGTCATTGCCTTATAAAGGGTGAGATGATTTGGCCACGTTGTACATTCATAAGATAGGGTATATCGATAATATATCCCTGCCTTATAAGGCACAATGCAGCGTCAAAACGCCCCCTTTATTTTGAGATATGGTTTTGACCAAGCAAAACATATCTTTAAAGCGTCGATCCTCACCAAGGAGAATCAAGACTCTTCCCGATTGCCTCACCAAGGAGAACAACGTGGGGAAAAAGGACTAAAAGAAAAAATGGACTAATTTGTAAATTTCCAAAAATAGCTCACCAGCATACGAGGGAGGCACGCCATCAGCCGACGCAGCAGGGGAGCGACCTCTCGGGACACGCGACATGATGATCTGCAAAATAAATTAGGGATCAGATCTAGAAAAAAAGTTTCTCTTTTATTGCAATTAAATCCCTCAGAGCTCCAAATTTTACCCCCTGAAAGAGGAGCTCGAGGCGCCAAATCATAAACCCTAACCCTCACATGCGACCCCACAAATTCATAAATTGAATTAAGCATGAAATATGCTAAAATTGTGGAGGATTTACCTGAGGGAAAGCTCGAAGATCCGACAAAAATCAAATCTTGAAAGAGGCTCAGACCACGTGCTCGAGGGGCCTGAGAGGAATTTTTATATGAAGATTTCTAAGGGATTTCTCAGTCTAAGATCCAAAGGAAGACTAAATCTAAGACAATTGTGAAGATTTGAGGGAGAAAGGATGCTCGAGGGAAAAGAAAATCCAAAAAAAGGGACAAGGGGGGGCCAGCCCTAGAGAGGAGGAAAAGGGGGCTTTTATAGGTGAGCCAGCCTTGAACCAGACCAAACCAGACTGAACCAGACCAGACCAGTCTGAACCAGTCTGAACCAGTCCTGAACCAGCTTTGAACCAAGTTGAACCAGTCCTAAACTAGGTTGAACCAGTTTGAACCAGATTCGAACCAGAATTCAAATTGAAGCTGAATCGAGCATCAAAACAACTTCAAA
The DNA here is from genome assembly GCF_001876935.1 of Asparagus officinalis. NCBI lineage: Eukaryota > Viridiplantae > Streptophyta > Magnoliopsida > Asparagales > Asparagaceae > Asparagus > Asparagus officinalis. Next base: position 156,781 of record NW_017972353.1, read on the forward strand.
TCGACCGAGGGTTCAATCCTTTGTTTATGCTTGCCTCTCCCACACATTCGGAAGGGTCAGAAGATTTTTTGAGCCGAATTACTGCCTTTTTTGGCTCATTATCAGGCCGGTTCAGCTCATTCGGGCACAGGAATTACTCCAATAAGGTATAAGAGTATAAACTATCCCCTATATTTTGGTTGAGAAGTTCCTGGAGAATATTTTTCCTAAAAATATTCTTAAGGATAACTCAACAACACCACGCCGGACAACGCGTCGCAAATGAGAACTCAACGCCAACAATCGATGGTCAGTTCTATGTTGAACCAACAAACACGAGCTAAAGATTAGAAAATCAGGAATCGACTTCAAGTTTAAAATTCCGACAACGGTCAGACAATCAATGCAGCACCGAAAACCTTACAGACATTCGACAAAGCACCGAATAGCCTGAAGGATTGAAGGAATCAAGAACAGAAGCCATTCCAAGGTCCCGTTACACCGACTGAAGGTTGGGACAATCATATCCAAAGTATTCCAGACTCTTCTATAAAAGAACGAGACTGAAATACTTTGGAGGGGGTATCTGTAGGCGTATAAAACTACCTATAGGTCCCTTAGCACAGCTCAGCACAAACCGACGAACCATCGAGCGACGTATCCAAACACGAGCGTCAGTCCACAAAGCCAAAGCCAAGTGACACGCAACGAAGCGGATTAACGAGGCGACGAGGTTAACGAATCGCACGCAAGCAACGAAATACATCCATTCGTGTGTGGAATCAAGCCAAGGGTTCGAAGAGTCAACGAGTCATCCAACCAAGGGCGGACTCGGACGAATCACGATCGAATCAAGATCAGTTTCGGACTCGAACTCAGAAGTGGATTTACTGCCAAATCAGGAATCGGATTTACTGCCAAATCAGGTCAACGAATCGAGTCCAGACAAATCAACCACAGAACTGAAAAACGGATACAATGACGGAAAACATTGAGAGGTTGGAACTTTTGGAGGCGAAGCTCTGCTGGATTCAAGGCTCAGAACTTAAAAAGATTGAAGCTTTGGAACTTTGAGGACTTGCTCTTCCAGATCCGGTGCTCGGCGATCGTCAACGCCAAATAAGGCAAGAGTTCGAGAGGAACCGGATCTCAGATCTACGTAGTCATCCTCCGGATCAAAGCTTGGCCTTTGATCCCGAGAACTAAAGGCTACTATTTCCATGGCGAAATAGTACCATCGGCTATTATTTCCTTGGCGAAATAATATCCGTCATACTGCGTAGACCCGACCGGATCTAGATCACGCGGTGGTCCACGGATAAACCCCGACGCAGGCGAAGAACCCACAAAGCGAGTGACCGCAAAACAGGAGCTCGCTATCCGTTCGAAAGGAAAGTTGTAATTTTTATTCCTTTTTTGATCTCGTTGTAACCGGATCTTATAAAAAGACCGGATCTTTGTAATCGATAAATTATTACAAGAGTGTGCAATGGAATCAATGAAGAACACAATTTTTCCCGTGAACACTCTATACTGTGATAATAAGAGTACCATCCAGATTGCTAATAATTCAGTATTTCATGAGAGAACCAAACACATTAAGATCAATGCTCATTTTGTCTGTCAATAAGTTATCAAGGACAAGATAATTCTACTTCCTCATGTGTCATCTGCCGACGAGCTTGTAGATTTCTTCACAAAGGCCTTACCTGTTCATTGGTTTTAGTTTCTTGTACACAAACTCATTTTGTTTGATCTAACATGAGTTTAAGGAGGGCTGTTGATAATAGTGTATTGTAGTAGGTTTTAGTCTCACATTGGTTGTGAGAACACACCTCACCCTCCTATACTTGTATAAATATATATGTACACTCAATATTTAACTTAAGGGAAATTTTCCAAAAACTCTCTCTCTCTTACTTTAATTATATATATATATATATATATATTGTTAAAGTAAGAGAGAGAGAGAGAGAGAGAGAGAGAGAGAGAGATGGGTATGCTTGGTACCAAGCAGAAGTTATTGTGCTTGGTAGTAAGGTGAGATATTCTCCTCCACTCATTAAAATCGAGACACACATTCACAAAGGTTGGGGAGTGGTTGAGAATTAGAATGAGTGGATGAGAATAAGACATCTCACTACCAAGCATTAAATTTATGCATGGTACCAAGCATACTCATTTCTCTCTCTCTCTCTCTCTCAAGTAACGATAATATGCAGGTCTGCAAAAATCCAGCCTAGCTATACTCAAGCCTAAGATCTAATTAGCGCTTACGTGACACAATAGTCCAAAAAAAAAAAAAAATGTCCTTCACAAAACCTTGAGCGTAATCGACACTCCAAAACAATTACTGATAAAGGCCTGTACGTAGTCGAAAGCACAGCTTCAAATGGAGTCGACTGCTCGATCGCGTAGGTATACATATGCCAATGTCCCATTTTGACTCGTCTCATATTGTACTCGCGATGAACGAGCTCCTTTTTCACCAGGATACGAAAATACACCCTCTCCACAATCATCAACAAATAGATCACTCCATCGTCAACAACACTGTTGAAGGATTTGAATATTTGCTGTAGTAGCTAGGTTTACTTGTTGTGGCCGGTTCCTATCATTTGGGGATATTTAGTTGCAAATAATTCTATTTTATTACATCCTACACCATATGTGTCATCATCTTGATAATGGTTAAATTATCACATTCTCTCATGCATGATCTGTGGTCTAATTATTTTTCTGCATATATACATGTATGATCAAAAGAAGGTTTGTTTTCTACCTCTAAATATTGGTTGCATAGGAGGATGTGGCATGCCTCAAATCTCTCAAACTCTTAATTAGGCGCATATATTCATTCCCAAGCTTAAATCTTTTGTGTTCCTAACTGGTTCAAATCATCATTTGGGGTACCTATTAATTAGTTGCAACTGGTATTGTACCAAACACTTTATGTACCCCCTTGGCAAAAGAAGGAATCAATTCATACATTCTCTCTTCCCTGTCATAAATAAAAGCTAATGTATATAGCCTTTATGTTCGGAATTCAAAGTTGAGTTTGAACTAATTAATTAAGTCCCTCACAAACTTGTGTGCAGAACGGGCTGAAGACCTGAGCACGGGCAGTGCGGATTCCAAGGGCAAGAAGCGAGCACAGTTTGTAGTACTCCGGTGTGCAGTACTATTAGTCTTGGATTCTGACCGCAGAGGCTGAGGATGAGGAGACCAAGCCGGAAGGTTTTGGTCTACACAACGCTAGTAAATTATATCGAGCCTTAAAATATATAGCCTAAGTTTGTCTTATATATATATATATATATATATAATATATATACTATATATTATATATATATATAGTATATACTTATTATATATACTATAATTTATCATAACTATATATATAGCTATATAATATATATATATATATATATATATAATATACCATATAATTTTATTATACACGTATATGTTTTTTTTTTTTTTTTTTTTTTTTTTTTCTATAGTATTAACACGATCTCTTCCTGCACGCGCACACCGAACGAGTCTGAAATCACTGAGAAGAAGAGAACCACACACAAGCACAATGCAATCCAAATACGACAGATCCAAACCAAACACAGAGATATACGTGGTTCGACAATTTGCCTACGTCCACGGGGAGAGGATGAGGGATATTCCACTAAATCAAGGAGAGTACAAAAGGGTTACAATCACACAAAATCACTCCAACTAACCCTTAACCAAAGCTCTCAACTTGCTCACAATATCTCCCTCTCACAATGCTCAAATTTCTTATATCTCTTCTATTTTCAACCCTAGAAAATCGTGTCCCTATTTATATCCAAAAAGAAATCCAAACGAACCAGGAAACCGTCGATGAGTCGACTCATGACAGGCATGAGTCGACTCATGTCAAGTGAGTCGACTCATAACTGAGGTGAGTAGACTCGTCAGAAACTTCATTCAAAACGGCTGGGTTTCGTGAGTCGATTCATGATAGGCATGAATCGACTCAACCTGATGAGTCGATTCTTGATAGGCATGAATCGACTCAACCTGATGAGTCAACTCATGTGCATGTATGAGTCGACTCACGGGCTGAAAAACTAAAAAAACTGATATTTTCTGATTTTCTCCACAATTCTCCACCTCGGCAAAATTTTGCCAAAACTGAGCCAACACCAAATAAAGAGCACCAATGCGTCGTCTCTCCAAACACGGCTGCCCCAACATGGTTGCCTACGTACCCCCTCTCCCAAGGGATCAAGCCGCCCGTAGTTCATCCCAATGGCCACCAACAGCCTCAACAATCACGAATGTGCAACAAGTTTCGACAATGATCAAACTTGTTACTCGGAACCACCTTAGTGAGCATACCCATCGTATTATCCTTCGTTTAGACTTTCACAATCTCCACATCTCCATCTTTAAGAACATCCCGGACGAAATGATAACGAACATCAATGTGCTTCGTCCTTGTATGAAAAACCTGATTTTTCGCCAAATAGATAGCACTCATGCTATCACAATGAATGGTGACGGACCGCTACGATATACCAAGCTCCTCCAAAAATCCCTGAAGCCAAATAGCCTCCTTCACAGCCTCCGTAATTACCATATACTCTGCCTCCATTTTAGACAAAGCCACCATCGATTGTAAGGTGCATCTCCAACACACCGGCGCACGGGTCAAAGTGAACACATACCCTGTCGTAGACCGGCGCCAACACACCGGCGCACGGGTCAAAGTGAACACATACCCTGTCGTAGACCGGCGCTTATCCAAATCCCCGGTATAATCCGAATGAACACATACCCTGTCGTAGACCGGCGCTTATCCAAATCCCCGGTATAATCCGAATCAACATAGCCAATGCATAGTTTCCCACCTATAGTGTCCCGCTCATAAACCAAACCAACATTGAGCGTACCTCTAATGTACCTCAAAATCTATCTCACGGCATCCCAATGACCCACTCCTAGATCGTGCATGTATCTCGAAACTATGCTCACCGCCTGTGACAAATCTGGCATCGTACATACCATTGCGTACATCAAGCTCCCAACCGCTCTCGCATATGGAGTCTTCGATATCAACTCTCGATCTTCAACTGACTTCGGTGAAAGACCAGCTGAAAGCTTTAAATGGGCTCCCAATGGTATACTAACTGGCTTCGTATCCATACAAACATGAAATCGCTGTAAAACCTTCTTCAAATAAGCCATTTGTGTCAAATAAATTCTACCATTCTTCTTGTCTCTGCCAATCTCCATCCCTAAAATGAGCTTCGCCTCGCCCAAGTCCTTCATCTCAAACTCATTTGAAAGCTGAACTTTTAACTCATCTATAGCCGACTTGGAAATAGAGGGAACCAACATGTCATCGACATAAAGCAACAAATAAATGTACGCACCTCCTTTCAACTTACGAAAATACACGCAAGGATCAAACTGGCTTCGAGTGTACGAATGACCAAGCATAAAACCATCAAACCGCCTATACTACTGTCGAGGAGACTGCTTCAATCCGTATTGCGATTTCTTTAACTTACAAAGGTTTAGTTATATATATTTCTTCATCAAGATCACCATGAAGAAATGTAGTCTTCACATCCAACTGATCTAACTCTAATTTATACTATGCCACCAATGCTAGCAAAATCCGAATAGAAGAGTGTTTCACCACCGGAGAGAAAACTTCATTATAGTCAATACCTTCCTCCTGTGCATAGCTCTTCGCAACCAACCTAGTTTTGAACCTTAATGGAGTGCCCTATATGCCCTTCTACTTCGTGTATACCCACTTACAACCAATCGCCTTCCGCCCCTTTGGAAGCTCAACAAGCTCCCATGTATCGTTCTTATGAAGAGACTCCATCTCCTCCTGCATAGCTACCTACTACGAATCAGCCTTCGAACTATGCTCGACCTCTCTGAAAGTAGTAGGTATCATCTCATCTATACTCTCTACCGGAAGTGCATACGTAACTGTGTCGGTATACCATGCTGGCACCCGTATGTCTCTCCTCTATCTCCGAACCGCAATAGAATTCTGAACCTGAGCCGTCGGTCCATGATCCTGCACATCAGTACCCGTATCCTCCGTGTCATCGTCGTGCTCGCCTGGCATCACCTCAGTCGGCACCGTAATGGATACTGTACCATCTGGACACTGTGGAGCTGCATCGATCTCCACCACCTGTGATATCTTCTCTGTCGGGTCGCTCTCCACCCGATGAGAGCTGGGAAGCTTCAAGATAGAAGCCTCATCGAATGTGACGTTCCTATTCAGCACAATCTTCCTATCAACTAGATCCCACAGCTTGTATCCTTTGACACCACGTTTGAATCCTACAAATATGACATTCCTAGCTCGAGGTTCCAATTTATCTGTTCTAACATGATAATATGCAGGGCAACAAAATACCTTGAGCTGGTCATAATCATGTGTTGTCTCTCCCGACCACATCTTCATAAGGGTCTTCCCCTCAATCGCAGATGAAGGCAGCATATTAATAAGGTGGCTCACATATGTAAGTGCATCAGCCCAAAAGATCTTCTCTAAACCACTCTGCACCAATAAGCATCAGACTTTCTCTAGTAAAGACCGATTTTGCCTCTCTGGCACCCTATTATGCTACGATATATGACTAACTGTGAAGTGCCTCTCTATGCTCTTGTCTCGACATAGCTGCTGAAAGGGGTCTGAAGTGTTCTCACCGCCATTGTCGGATCACAACATCTTGATATTTCTCCCAGTCTGTAGTTCTAATCTCTTCTTCCACTCTTCAAACAAATCTAGGACTTCATACTTATGCTTCATGGTGTACACCCAACAATGCCTAGAATAGTCATCAACAAACGTGACGAACCAATGTCGACCACCAAGTGATGCCGTCTTGGTGGGACCCCAAACATCTATGTGCACATAGTCCAGGATACCCCTCGTCCTATGAATAGCAGTCCCGAACTTCACCTTCGTTTTCTTGACAAGAATACAATGCTCACAAAAATCCATTTTTCCACTCTTGCTCTTTTTTAATAGCTCCTGCTTGCACAAAGCCTGCAGTAACTTCTCTCCTATATGCCCCAACTTGTAGTGCCAAAGTCTGCTCATGTCTGCCTCTAAAATAGCTGAAGCAACCTGGCCAACCTCGGTGCTCCCATTTAGATAATATAAGTTTTGACTGCGGACTCTCTTCATCACCACTAAAGATCTCTTAGTAACATTTGCTACAGCATCCTCAAAGATCACCTTGAATCCCTTCGCCTCCAAAGCTCCAACAGAAATAAGATTCTTCTTTAGCTGAGGAATGAATCTCACCTCCTTTAATTCGCGGACTACCCCATCGTGCATCCGAATCCGCACGGTACCTATCCCACAAATACCATAGGATTGATCATTTCCCATGACAACAACACACCCATCAAGTCTCTTAAATGATGCAAACCAATCTCGCCTAGGGGTCACATGATAAGTAGCACCAGAATCAAGCATCCAATCCGATGCATCCAAATGGTTCATCTCCAAAGTAATTAAAAGAGAAAAGCTCGAATCATCGAAATCATCGTCTTTTGCAACATTCATCTCATTGGTCTTCGGGCCCTTTTTCTTGCCATTCTCCTTCTCTTTGACCTTTGGACAATCTCTTTTCTAATGCCCTTGTTCCTTACAGAATGTACATTGGTTCCTTCCTAGCTGGTGACGACCTCTTGACTTTGACCTTCCTCTATTTTCACCTTTCAGATATGGGCTTCTACCTCTTGTCGACAAGACTTCTCCTGAAGTACTAGCACGGAAAGTCTTCTTATCCTTCCTCCTCAAATTATAGTTCGTTAATGCATTAGTCACTTCACTATAAGTGATAGAAGATCTCTCATTCAACAAAGTAAGCACGAAGGTATCATACTCCTCATCCGGTAAGGAGCCCAAAAGATTAATAGCCTTGTACTCATCTGTGATCTTCTCATCCACGTTTGCCAAGGCCGACAATAACTTAGTGTAGTTGTTCACATAAGCCACAAGCGAGGTGCCACTAGACATCTAAAATCTGAATAATTTTTGCAGCAAGTGCAAACGATTCTCAACACTCTTCGTAAGGTACTTATTGTTGAGAATTTCTCACATCTTCATTACAGACGTCACCCCAATCACATCATATTTTAGCTCCTGTTCCAAACAAGACCTGATCACCCCACAAACGTTCCTATTCATCTTTTCCCATATCGCCTCTACATATTTAGGTGGCCTCTCATTGATCATGATGGTCTCCTCCATATTTTGAGCATTGAGCGCATCCTGTACATCACTCATCCACAAACCAAAATTGATTTTGCCGTTATATTTCACCATACTAATCTTAGTGTTCTAAAAACCAACTTGAACTATACCCGCCATCTTGCTGCTTTCACCAACTTTTCACCCATAATCACAAACTCCAAATTGTAAAGAAAGATTCAAACTTTATAGAATTTAGAAGTTACCCAACTGAACCTAGATTGGATTCTAAATAGAACTCTTAACTACACGAGGAAAGCGAGATCTTCAACGGCAACTTCAAACCCTAACTCCACCGAAACCTAGAACTCCAAGAACCAATCTTCCAACTGAATCTTCTTCCACCTAATCCAAAACCATAGATCTGAAACCAGAGCTCTAATACTACTTGTTGTGAACCTGACCACTAATGTCACACACCTATGCGGAAGCATGCACATGCACACCAAACGAGCCTGAGTTCACTGTGAAGAAGAGAACCACACACAAGCACAATCCAATCCAAATACGACAGATCCATACCAAACACAGAGATATACGTGGTTCGGCAATTTGCCTACGTCCACGGGGAGAGGATGAGTAGATTCCACTAAATCAAGGAGAGTACAAAAGGGTTACAATCACACAAAATCACTTCAACTAACCCTCAACCAAAGCTCTCAACTTGCTCACAATATCTCCCTCTCACAATGCTCAAATCTCTTATATCTCTTCTATTTTCAACCATAGAAAATCGTGTCCCTATTTATACCCAAATAGAAACCCAAACGAACCAGGAAACCATCGATGAGTCGACTCATGCCAGGCATGAGTCGACTCATGCCAAGTGAGTCGACTCATAACTGATGTGAGTCAACTCGTCAGAAATTTTATACAAAACGGCTGGGTTTCGTGAGCCGACTCATGACAGACATGAGTTGACTCAACCTGATGAGTCGAATCATGTGCATGTATGAGTCGACTCACGGGCTGAAAAACTAGAAAAACTGATTTTTTCTGATTTTCTCCACACATTCATGACGGAGATAGTGGGCGGTGAGGAAGAAAGTGGCAAGATAATACTACTTAAGGTCTATCTGTCACAAATCTCTATGGATAATTCATATGTACTTTTTAAATCAAATGCAATAAAATTGTTTGAGAATTCCGTTGCATGCAAAAACAGTCCGCACTGTAACTACACTTGCAAGCTATCAAACATCCACAAGCGTGCAATTAGTAAATTTCAGAATTAACATAGCTTAATTAGTCACGGGACACATGTAGCATTTCACGTGTGTGTGAGATGTAGAGGCAGCCAACATGTACGTTGTTTGCGTGGAGTGTTAAGTTTTGCTGCCGCCTCCTTTATTAGCTGGATGTATACAGATTATCGACGGTCTCTTTTCAACCCCACTCATTTGCATCTAGATTCTTCCTTCATCGTAAGGTACTTATTGTTGAGAATTTCTCACATCTTCATTACAGACGTCACCCCAATCACATCATATTTTAGCTCCTGTTCCAAACAAGACCTGATCACCCCACAAACGTTCCTATTCATCTTTTCCCATATCGCCTCTACATATTTAGGTGGCCTCTCATTGATCATGATGGTCTCCTCCATATTTTGAGCATTGAGCGCATCCTGTACATCACTCATCCACAAACCAAAATTGATTTTGCCGTTATATTTCACCATACTAATCTTAGTGTTCTAAAAACCAACTTGAACTATACCCGCCATCTTGCTGCTTTCACCAACTTTTCACCCATAATCACAAACTCCAAATTGTAAAGAAAGATTCAAACTTTATAGAATTTAGAAGTTACCCAACTGAACCTAGATTGGATTCTAAATAGAACTCTTAACTACACGAGGAAAGCGAGATCTTCAACGGCAACTTCAAACCCTAACTCCACCGAAACCTAGAACTCCAAGAACCAATCTTCCAACTGAATCTTCTTCCACCTAATCCAAAACCATAGATCTGAAACCAGAGCTCTAATACTACTTGTTGTGAACCTGACCACTAATGTCACACACCTATGCGGAAGCATGCACATGCACACCAAACGAGCCTGAGTTCACTGTGAAGAAGAGAACCACACACAAGCACAATCCAATCCAAATACGACAGATCCATACCAAACACAGAGATATACGTGGTTCGGCAATTTGCCTACGTCCACGGGGAGAGGATGAGTAGATTCCACTAAATCAAGGAGAGTACAAAAGGGTTACAATCACACAAAATCACTTCAACTAACCCTCAACCAAAGCTCTCAACTTGCTCACAATATCTCCCTCTCACAATGCTCAAATCTCTTATCAATCTCTGATAAAAAACCCTCACAAATCGTTTCCCTATTTATATCAACCAAACACAGAGATATACGTGGTTCGGCAATTTGCCTACGTCCACGGGGAGAGGATGAGTAGATTCCACTAAATCAAGGAGAGTACAAAAGGGTTACAATCACACAAAATCACTTCAACTAACCCTCAACCAAAGCTCTCAACTTGCTCACAATATCTCCCTCTCACAATGCTCAAATCTCTTATATCTCTTCTATTTTCAACCATAGAAAATCGTGTCCCTATTTATACCCAAATAGAAACCCAAACGAACCAGGAAACCATCGATGAGTCGACTCATGCCAGGCATGAGTCGACTCATGCCAAGTGAGTCGACTCATAACTGATGTGAGTCAACTCGTCAGAAATTTTATACAAAACGGCTGGGTTTCGTGAGCCGACTCATGACAGACATGAGTTGACTCAACCTGATGAGTCGAATCATGTGCATGTATGAGTCGACTCACGGGCTGAAAAACTAGAAAAACTGATTTTTTCTGATTTTCTCCACACATTCATGACGGAGATAGTGGGCGGTGAGGAAGAAAGTGGCAAGATAATACTACTTAAGGTCTATCTGTCACAAATCTCTATGGATAATTCATATGTACTTTTTAAATCAAATGCAATAAAATTGTTTGAGAATTCCGTTGCATGCAAAAACAGTCCGCACTGTAACTACACTTGCAAGCTATCAAACATCCACAAGCGTGCAATTAGTAAATTTCAGAATTAACATAGCTTAATTAGTCACGGGACACATGTAGCATTTCACGTGTGTGTGAGATGTAGAGGCAGCCAACATGTACGTTGTTTGCGTGGAGTGTTAAGTTTTGCTGCCGCCTCCTTTATTAGCTGGATGTATACAGATTATCGACGGTCTCTTTTCAACCCCACTCATTTGCATCTAGATTCTTCCTTCATTTTTAGTGAGGGACAAGAAATGAACACTCTTCAAAGATGGGGCGAACAAACACTACTATTAGCATTACCTAACAATTCGAGATCGGCAGTGTCCATGCAGATAAAGGCAAGAAATATCATGATTCAAGCAAATCTAGATAATTTTTTCCCCCACAATGTATAGTAACAACTATTTCGAAGTAGTCCATATGAATCTCTTATTTGAGTAATAACAAACTCTCATTTGGTACTGGTATGCGTTTTAGATGATATAGTACAGGTAAATATATACATGTATCAGAAATGCACAAGGTGAAATGACAAGAAAATTAGCTCAAAAGCTGATTTCAGCCTTTCTACTATCGATAGTAGGCATTGATCATCGATGGTAAGAAGAACTCATCGATTGTCAACATGTGACATTGATGATTTTTACTCCAAAGTCTTTTATATTATTGATGGGCTTGTCAACCATCGATGGGGCCTCGGCACCGTTGGTGGTCGAGAGCCACCATCAATGGTAAACATGCTGATTATATATATTTTTTGATTTAATCTCAGCCGTTTAGTATTTATATATTCTCCAACTTTTACCAAGTTTGGGATATCTCTTTTCTAATCTATTGAGAGTATACATAAGAGAGAGAGAGAGAGAGAGAGAGAGAGAGAGAGAGAGAGAGAGAGAGAGAGAGAGAGAGAGAGAGAGAGAGAGAGAGAGAGAGAGAGAGAGAGAGAGAGAAGAAAGGAGTTCTAGGGTTTTTATTTGTGAGAGATTAAGTTGAAGAGTTTGATCTGGAGCCTTGTTAAACTCTCACTCATCGTACACAACATCTTCTGATTGTTTCAGCGAGGAGAGCTATCCTTAAATTGATCTTTTTCACCATTCTTCATCGATCTACACTTATATTCTTCAAAGGACGGTTTATTTAATCAAAAGGCTATAAGATCTTTCTTATATTCTGAGCTTTAATTGTTTGTGTTGGTTTTTCTTGAACTTATTTGATGGTTGATTCAAGCCGGTTGAACTGAGGGTTAAAGCTACTTAGATCTATGAGTTACTCATTACGGAAGCTAGGTTAGATGATTGGTTTTGAGTAGATTCGAGGGTACGGTCTCGTAAGCCTACTGAATCGACTTTGTGATTTAAGTGAACTCTTTACCATTATACAAATTTGTGTGTTCATAGTTGATTGCTCTTGGTTTTTGATTCTATTGCTTTATTTTATTTATCACTTTTATTTTATATATTCCATTGCATATTATATGTTAGAAAAATAGTAGAAACCATACTCATTATTCCTCTAGGCTTGCATCTCAAATCTAACAAGTGGTATTAGAGCATAATTATCCATCTTTAGAATTCTCAATGTAGGGTTCAAATGTCTCGTTTGACCACCACAATGGTTGCTTCTAAGAGACATGCAGTTAACTGCTCTCACTTTTCAATAGGACAAATTACACTAATTGGAAAGTGTGCTTGAAAATCTTTTTGTTGTTCACCAATCTTAATGTTTGGAGCATTATTGAGACTAGCTATAGTAAACCGACGACTATTGTAGCTGAGAACACCATTGTCACTCTTAGAGATAAGTGATCCCCTAGTGATAAAAAAGTTATTCTTTAAACACAAAACCTATGAATGCTCTTTATTATTTTTTAACTATTGAAGAGTTTAACCAAAAGACAAATTGTATTACTGCACCAAAAGTTTAGAATGCTTTGGAAGTTATACACGAAGGAACTTTACTGGTGAAAGAGGTAAAACTTAAAATGCTTGTGAGTAAGTATGAGAATGTCCTCGAAGAATATTCAAGATATGTTCACTCAATTCATGCATATTGTAAATAGATCAAAAACTTTAGGAAAAGAATATGATAAAAGGAGCTTGTGAGACTTTCTAGGGATTGGGAACTAAAGATAACGGCTATTGAAGAATTACAAAATTTTTATAAACTAACTCTTGATGATCTTGTAGGAAATCTTTTCACCTATGAAGTGCGATTAAAAGAGAGAGAAGGTAATTCATAAGATAATATCAAGAAGAAGTTGTCTGCCATGAAGGACAAAAAGGAGAAATGTCTGATCTAGAAAGAAAAAGGAATCAAGCTCAAGTTCTGAATATGAAAATAGTCAAGTTAGACTAAATGTCATAGGGTTCAAGACTTTTCACAAAACCAAAAATGCACAAAAATATCTGTAAAATAAATGCAATTAATAATACACAAATAAGATAAATAATTATTCTTCTAGAAAATATGAAACTGAACATATTTGTGATCGTTGCAGCAAACTAGATCACTATAAAAATAAATGCTCATTGAACAAAAGGACAAGAACATACGCGTGTAAAGATTTAAAAGTGACAACTTGGGACAATGATGAGTGATGGTGAAGCATCAGAAGTTGGCTTGAGTGAGGAGGAGAAGAAAGCCAAACTGCATCTTATAGAGAGAAATAGTACAACTTCATATTCAAACGGGATGAAACACACGACTTTGAAAGTAAATGTTTAGAGAACAATGTATATCCTTTATATGATATGTTATATTCTAAGTATAATGAATTTGTAATAATTTGAGAAATTTCTAAAGAATATGAAGTGACAAATAGAGTGAATGCAAATTTAAGAAAAGATAAGAAAATTTTATGTGATAAATTTGAATCTCTCTCCTCAAAATTAGATTCATATAGTTCATCTTGTGAAATCACGATAGTTAAATGCACACAATGTTCTATTTATCAAGGAAAAAATTCATATTTATATTCATGAAAATATAAAAAGTTTCAACCTTTATTTATGAAAGGAAATAACTTAATTCTTTTTGCACCTATTTCTAATATATCATCTACTATGTGTACTTTATGTGATAGTTAGAGTCACATTTCAATTATACAATATAGAGTTAAAACGGTTAAACATACTTGGATACCTGAAGGTATAATTTCTAACCTAAGTGAACCTATGTAGATACCTAGGTCACAACTATTTGCTTTTTTGTAGGGCTATAAGAAGACTGAGGATTAAGACAACATACATGTGACACCCCTATTTTCACGCATGGTTGCAATCCAATGTGAACCCAGAAATATCAAACCTGACATGCACCCACACTTTGCAACAACATGTTTCACCATCACAGTAATATCTCTCTAGTAAAATTAATAATAAGTGTAGGTACAAAACATGCAACATAAGAGAAATAGATGCCATGGACATGACATAAAAAGAAATATCCACTAAATATGATCATGTCCCAATCTGAGTAAAATGAAATACAACTGATGCCTGAAATAAAGGTAAAATATTTCAATGCATAAAAGTCAACTAAAAATTGTACTAAGGCACAAAACTTTTACAAAATAAAACAAAACTCTAATGTCTGAAAGTAAACATTAAACTACGGTGGAGCATCAACTACTAAAAATAAGTGACGATGACTATGCTATAAATTCGTTAACTTGCGGCTCTCCAGAACTCTGATTCTTTGCCTAAAAAGAAGAAAAAAGAAAAAGAAAAACAACAACAACGTCAGAGTACTTTAGCAAGATCATCTCCATCCGCCCTTAGGGGAAGGGTTACTAAACATGATGGAAGCTCTATATATTATGCATAGTCTACCTAAATTATTTATCTTGTATCTAAATAGAATTAATATTTAGAAACTCACAACATGAAATGCAGTACGTCGAGCGAAATAATCCAAATAAAAAAACCCTCATGTATATACCTATGTCTAAAATTATGAATCGCTAAATATTAATTCCAAACTAAAAGTAAAAAATAAAGGAAAAAATACATAAAAGTAAAGTTGTCGCAATATCATAAATATCGACCATATAACTCGCGCTACCCTTGGGTAGATGATGTGGATACAAAAACTAAATCTCACGTAACTCCCAAACACGAATTAATCCGGTCATAATATATCTCAGCGATGAATCGTGTTCATAAATGGCTTCCGCCAAAGATTCAGGCTATTAGATATATCACAATATCTCGTAAGGCTTTATAACTCATTGCATTATCATGCAGAACGGACTACCAATCAGTCATTCTAAATATATACACAACTCATCAGTCTCATTGCATAACTGTGCGGGACGAACTACCATATCAGGTATCCTAGAAGTACGACTCTCTCGCCTTATTGCATCACCGTATTGGACGGACTACCAAATCAGGTATCCTAAAATCATGACTCAATGGCTTGTACTAACGACATATCGACGCACTATCCCAAATAGTATTGAGTTATGTTCATCAATAATAACCATACACACATACATATTATAATTAATTATTAACTCAAACATGATCAAAACAATATCTGTAATAATCCTATTCAGTATATTTGTATGCGTGTTACGACTCTACTCATGTATACTCATGATTGCATGTGTATCATCGTATGGCTCAAACCCCGCATTCATGATTAAATGTGCAAGAAAAATTCACTTCAAACAACCAAAATAGGTGTCGGTCAACTGCCTCTAGGGCATCAGTCGACCAACAGCAACGTGCACAAACTGCACACGAGAAAGACTCTTTCAGTCGACCGATAGTTCCTAGATGGTCGACCGAACAGAGAGGATTCGAAAAAAATCCTGGACGACTCAAATGGTTTTATTCTCAGGTTCTGTTTTCTGTATCTTTTCTTAACCATCTATCTTACTAACAAGAATGTAAAACAAGATTTAAACTTTTAGAATTAATTAACAATAATTAATCTTAACATGTTACAAACTCTTAAATTAACTAATTAGGGTTTAACATCCTATTTAACCAACATTCTCGAATAAAAATACATATTTCACCAACATGATTAATAAACAAAGATCAATTCTAATTATTCCATATATATAGATTTGTTTAAACAAGATCACATAGCCTATGTATCATAAACTTAGGGTTTAAACATTTTAATTAGCAAAACATTCATTTAAAATATTAAACTAGGGTTTTTAAACCATATTAAAACATGAGTTTACAAATTTAATACAATCCTACTGATCATGATTAACTATTTTTATTAAACATAGATTAAAAATTACAGATCTTTTTATTGGGTTTAGATTTAATCATCACAAACTAGGTTTTATCACGATCGATTAAACTTTAAGCAGTAGATTAACCAATTAAACACATTACATCATGAGTTACTATAGGGAAAGGTTTGGAGGAAGATGGCCTTGCCTCAAACATCGTGTTGAACTCCTAAACACGTGCGTGCAAGATCCTTCTTCGCCAAGCTCGCAAATTCCGCCTTCCTCTCAATAACCGCCTCAGGAAAACTCCTAGAAACTCACAATCTAGGGTTAGGGTTTGATAGAAAAGGTGGCTACTAATATATCACATGAAAAGATGGGGGAAAATGGGTTTAAACGAGTATATATACTCTCGTATACAATTAGGCCCGAAGCCAAACGAAAACCGACCCGAAAACAAACCTGCACGAACTCAGGAAGCCCGTCGGTTGATTGAACTCTAGGCATCGGTCAACCGATCGGGTGTCATCGATCGACCGATAGGCCTATGTCAATTGATCGACCAGAATGCAGATTGACTTACAGGTTTTGTGTCTATGCATGGTTTTGTGCATGTTTACATCGTTGGCTCACAAAAATACACTGAATCGATCTCAAATCGATTTTTAACATACTTAACCAATAATAAATGATATTTATCATAATATTACTTATTTATTATTATTTATTACTATATATCAAAAATTATGGGGTTTTACATTCACCCCCCCTCTTAAAAAAATTTTGTCCCCAAAATTTTGTAATTATATCTTAGAGATTAATAATACTAGAAAAGCACGCTGAGAGGATAATTCAGACAAGGAAACTATCATATACACATCTCATACCATTAATTTCCAGATATGAAACACAACCGGTATTTACATCTAACTTTCTAGAATGCAAGTATTCCACGTAACCCCTAACTTGGCGAAACTAGTACGTCGGGCGAAAAATCCAAACAAGGAACCCCCATGTATATACCATGTATTTCGAATGATTAAGAGCTAAGTGTTAATACACCCATTCTAGTGTTAAAGATAAATATGACTATATAGATAATCATAACATAAGCAATTCATAATTAAAATTTTACCTGTTCAAACAGGTATGGGTAGTCGGGATGTATATCCTCTTCGTGCTCCTAAGAAGCCTCCTCAGCCCCTTTCTGGTTCCATTCTACTTTCACTAAATGAATCACCTTATTTCTATGTCTCTTGTCCTCTCTAGAAAGAATGCGAGCTGGAGTCTCAATAGTGGTCAAATCATCATGAAGCTCAACCTCTGGTGCGTCCAACACTCACTGCTACTCCTCGTCACATAAATGCTTCTTGAGCATCGAAACATAGAAAATATCATGTATACTCGACATTGATGCTGAAAGATCTAGTCGATACAAAATAGGTCCAATACATTCCACAATCCGAAATGGACCAATATATCTCGGGGCAAGCTTTCTCCGTCTGCCAAATCGCTGAACTCCCTTCATCGGTGATACTTTCAATAAAACATGGTCCCTAACTTGAAACTCTAGTGGTCTTCGCCTTTGGTTCGTGTAGCTCTTTTGTCGACTCTGTGCTGTAGGAATACGCTCTCGAATTATTGCTACCTTCTCTATAATCTGTCTCACGAGCTCCAGCCCAATTAACAAGCTGTCCTCCGGTTCTGCCCAACAAATCGGGGATCTATAAGGCCTCCTGTATAACGTCTCATACGATGTCATACCTATAGTCGCTTGATAACTATTGTTATAAGAAAACTCAATCAAAGGGATGTGATCCTCCCAACTGCCATGGAAATCGATAATACATGCCTGCAACATATCCTCCAACACTTGGTTGACTCTCTCTATTTGTCTATCTGTCTGCGGGTGGAAAACGTTGTTGTACGATAGCTAGCTGTAGAAAAAAAATTCTGGAAGCTCTTCTAGGAAACGCAAAGTGAAGACTGAGCCTCGATCTGATACGATTGTCTCTGGAACTCTATGTAGTCTCACGATCTCCTGGATGAAAATCCTCGTATAAGCCTCCGTTGTATAAGTAGTCTTCACCGATATAAAATGCACCGACTTCGTCAATTAGTCTACAATCACCCAAATTAAATCATTCGCTTTAATATATCTCGGCAAGCTTATAATAAAATCTATGGAAATATCTGCCCACTTTCACTCCGAAATGGGTAAAGGCTGTAGGGTTCCCGTGGGTCTTTGATGTTCTGTCTTTACTTGCTGGCAGGTAAAGCACTTCGATACATACTCCGTGATATCCCTACGCATGTCGCTCTACTAAAAATATCTCTTCAGGTCCTTGTACATTTTGGTTGTGCGTGGATGCACTGTATACGTGGTGCGATGCGCCTCATCAAAAAGTCCTTCTTCAGCTGTGTATTTTGTAATGCCCCTGATTTTTCACATTGGCTACAGTCCAAGGTGAACCCCAGAGATGTTAGAACCTATTGTACACCCTCCTCTGTGCATATGCAAGCTTAACATGTCACTATTGCTATTACTCTAGCAGATATCAAACAACAATAGAAAGACACCCAAAGAATAACCAAATGATCCTAATAACATAGTTCAGAACTGAAAGGTGAACATATATCATGATAAGCATCAGGACATAAATCTCATGCACTCGCAAGAGCGAGGTGACTCGATCATATATACTCAACAGTGTGTCTCAATCACTTTTGGAAGTAAGATTGGTTGCTACAAGCTAGCCTGCGCCTCTTTGCGCTCCTAAAGGTCTACCAAAATAGATTTAAAACAACGACGTTGTACGTCGTCAAAAACATTTCAAACAAAAACTTGTAGAAGTTTTATATAAACCGGCTACACTAAGGTGGCTGCCTACGTACACTCTCTCTCGAGGGATCAAGCCGCTTGTAGTTTATCCAAAATGGTCACGACACAAATTTGCAACAAGTAAATCATAAATCTCAAAGAAAATGATAACAATATAAAAGCATGTAAAAACTCATCATACGACAATATCTTTGATCATAACTAAAAAGAAACAACTCCCTAGAGAGCGAGCACTAACATGAAACCCAATCCTATAACGGTATAGATTAATGAGCATAGGCATTCGATGGCCTATCTCATGCACATGATTAAGTGGTTCACAACTAAATACAAATTTCCATTAGAGTGGTTCGCTGTCCAACTCACATTTCTGCTAGGTGGCTCGTAGGCCTAACCCAGACAACAATCTGCTGAGTGACGTATAGTCCTAACTCAGGCAACAGTCTACTGAGTGGCTTGTAGGCCCATCTCAGACAACAATCTTATGTTATCATAAACCAGCTCATATTAATATATATTAAACTCATAATGTTAATAATGCAATAGATGATCATCATATAAAAATCCGACTGCACCGATTTGGTTGCCTACGTACCCTCTCTCTCGAGGGATCAAGCCGCTCGTAGTTCATCCAAAATGGTCATGAATAACCTCAACAAATCATGAATTTGCAACAAGTTTCTTGTAACAACTCAAGAAATACAACTTCCTAAAGAGCACTAACGTGAAACCCATCCCATAACGGTATAAGTTAAGGAGTATAGGCCTTCAACGGCCTATCTCAATAAGGTGACTAATTGGTTCACAACCAAACATAAATTTCCATTAGAGTAGCTCATTGTTCAACTCATATTTCTACTAGGTGACTCATAGGTCTAACCCAGGCAACAATCAGCTGAGTGACGTATACTCTCAACTCAGGCAACAATCAGCTGAGTGACTCATAGGTCTATCTCAGGGAACAATCTGCTGAGTAACTCTCATAGTTTTTTCTCATGCAACAATCTGCTGAATGACTATTAGGCCTAACTCAGGCAACAATCTCAAGTTATCATAGATAAACTCATACCAACATATATCAGACTTATAACGTCACTAAATACTGCTTAGCAACTATGATAAATGATCACTAAAAAACAAACTCAAAAGAAAACTGTGTTAGCAGTCGACTATAAGGTGTAGTAGTCGACTACTAAGGGTATTAGTCGACTGCTACATGTATTATTCGACTATACTATACTAAATTCCCCCTATGCCGACTCGAATTCCCCCTGTGCCGACTCGAATTCCCTTGTACAGACTCAAAGTCACTATGTCGACTCGAAGTCACTGTGTCGACTCCTCGACTGACAGGACGAGACGACACCTTGTGTTAACTCGATACGCGGTGTGAGTTGACACTCTGTGTTGACTCGAAAAGCGATATGAGTCGATACGCCCTGTGTCGATTCGAACCCGACATAAATTATTGTATCTATCGATGGATGAGATGACACCATGTGTCGACTCGAAACGTGGGATTAGTCGACACGGACTCAACATAAGATGACTCTCAAATAAACCTTCATGTAATATATCAATCATTTCAAATCAACATATCTGTAGTTTTCTGCAGGATATATGGTTAGTAAATTGACCATATCTTCCTATATACAAGCTTAATTTAAGAATTGTTTCCTGTTTTATAAACTAGACTCACACAGATTTCATTTAGAACTAATTTGATTTAATTTGGATTTTATCTTCTATACCCAATTTTCATTTAAAGTTTATACACGTGCTACAGTTTTCTGCGGAATATGTCCTTAGTAAATTGAGTATAACTTTCTCTATACAAACTTAATTTAAAAATTGTTTCCTGTTTTAGAAACTAGACTCATACATCTTTTCATTTGGAAATGATTTTATTTAGTTTGGAGTTTATCTTATGTACCCAGTTTTTATTTGAAGTTTATACATATGCTGTAGTTTTCTGCAACATATGTCCTTAGTAAATTGAGTATAACTTTCTCTATACAAACTCAATTTAAGAATTGTTTCCTTTTTTAGAAACTAGACTCACACAGCTTTCATATGGAACTAGTTTGGTTTAATTTCAAGTTTATTTATTATTTCGAATCTCTAGTTAAATATCATACATGTGCTACAGTTTTCTACAATCCATATCATATCAACCATATCCCAAGAATATCATGATTTACAACTTGATATGTTCTTGATTTCCTAAAAAATCATAAATCCGTCCTTCGTAGTTTTATTAGACAAGATATGAGTATTTGATCATGAATTCCACTTAATAATAAAATCAAATACAACATACCAAAGGAGGGTGAGGTTTAGAGGAGATGAACTTGCCTTAACAATGATTCAATCTCCAAAAAATAAAAACTAGCGGATTGTTCTTCAAAAAAGATGTAGATTCACTCGAGCCCAAGCTTTTTCGTTCACGAAGTTTCTCCAATTTTCTCCAAAATTTTTTAGTTCACTATGGCCATGGTTCTTGAGTTTGAGAGGAGGAAGAAGAAGATAGGAGAGAGTGTTCATGAACTCATCCCCCTCTCTCTTACATTCTCATTTTCTTATAGAAAGAAATCAAAGGCCTAGATTGACTCTCAATTAATAAAACTCTCATCCAATAGTCCACATTAAAAGTTTACTAAGTCAAAACTGGTAAAATACAGTTATTCATCCGGATATTATACCAGCTCAAAATTCAGCTGATTTTCTCCGGTACTAGAATAAATCATCGATTTACCCCTAGTACAGTCTCGATGTTCTGAGAATGACGGCACTAACCACACGTCCATCCGAATTATAAATAAAATATTAAAAATAAAAAACTATAGGTTTCGATTTGGCTCGCGCCTCTGGAACCGAAACTGCAAACGAAGTCCAAATCGACCCAAGCTGAGCTCGAAGCACAAAAACCACATTCTAAAATTAATAGCGTCATCCTGAGGCCTATCCAATCATTAAAAATAGCTCAAACTACTGTATGACGGTAAACCCGTAGTACCATAACCCGAGCTACAAACAAACTCCAAATAAATTCCAACTGATTCCATTCATCACAGAATGGTAAGAACACATAATAAAACTTATAAAAGCTTAAATAAATTCTCTAATAAATTATAAAAATTCTGGGGTTTTACATATTATTTGGCATCACTAGTCGACCTTTCATTCGAAGATCTCCATCCACTCCAACGGTCCAATCAGCCTTGGGTTCTTTGGAAATCTTCTCCTTTTGGGTTTGAATCTAAGAGTCCTCCAGCTGAGTTCTGACCACTCTATCAGTCCAAGATGGTTGCACGGCCAAAGTTACCAAAAATGCGCTGCTCCCGCCTATCTCTGGCATCAAATCGAACTGGCTAAGGGTGCGAAGATCTCTATATAATGAACATCTCAAAGCTAAAATCTGATAATGATGCTTTCTACTTAATGCATTTGCTACAACGTTTGCCTTCCCGGATGATATTGAATCGTGAATTCATAACCCTTAATGAACCTGACTCATCGCCACTGCCTCTGGTTGAGTTCCTTCTAGGAAAAGAGATACTTCAGACTCTGGTGGTCCGTGAACAGCTCAAACTGCACTCTATAAAGGTAGACGTTAGTGCGAAGACTACTGCTGCTAACTACAAATCTTGTCTGGGATAGTTTTGCTCTTGAGTCCTCAACTGTCGTGAAATGTAAGCCACTATTCTCTGGTTCTTCATCAAAACACCTCCTAGACCCGATAATGATGCATTTGTGTAGACGACAAATATCTTATCACTACTCGGGATAATCAACACTGGCACTGTAGTCAACTTAGCCTTCAGAGTCTCAAAGGCTTCCTTACACTCTAGCCCACAAATAAACTATACACCCTTCTTTGTAAGGCGTGTTAGTAGCGTAGCGATCTTTGAGAAGTCCTGAAGGAACTTCCTGTAATATCCGACCAGACCTAAAAAGCTACGAATCTCTGTAACGGTATTCGGTGGCTCCTAATCAAGTACTGCCTCAACCTTTGCTTGATCCACTACAATACCCTCCTTACTGATGATGTCGCCCAAAAATCTAACCTTAATAGCCAAAACTCACACTTCCTAAACTTAGTGTACAATTGGTGCTCCCGTAAATTCCGCAATGCCAATCAAAAATGTTGCTCGTGCTCTGCCTCCGATCTCGAATAGATAAGGATGTCATCGATTAATACGATCACGAACTAGTCCAAATATAAACCGAAAACCCGGTTCATCAAATCCATGAATACTGCGGGTGCATTGATCAGCCCAAATGGCATGAAAAAGGAACTTAAAGGATCCATATCGAGTTAGAAAGACGGTTTTAGGAATATCCATCTCTCAAACCCACAACGGATGATAGTCAGAATGAAGATCAATCTTTGAGAAACACTATGCTCCCTACAACTGGTCAAATAAGTCATCAATCTTCAATAGTAGATACCTGTTCCGGATGGTGACCTTATTCAACTCACGATAATCTATACATAAGCACATACTACTGTCCTTCTTCTTCACGAAGAGGACTGGTGCTCCCCATAAAGAATGACTCTGGCGAATAAAACCCTAAGATAAAAGCTCATCCAACTGAGTCTATAGCTCCATCATCTCAGCAGGTATCATATGATAGGGTTCTTGAGTTATCGGTGATGTGCCCGGCTATAACTCGATGCAGAACTCAACCTCTCTCACAGAAGGTAATCCAAGTATGTCCTGAAAGACATCCTGATACTCTGAGATGACTCTATTCTCATACAAATCAGCACTCTGATCCCACAACATCACCTTCTCGATGTACACCAGGAATGACTTCACAAACTGGTTGCCCTGTGAGATTGCTACAATCAACTCGGTCCCATCGGACGCTCGCAAACTGACTGTTTTAGCAAAACAGTCGATACTGATATGATAGGACGATAACCAATCCATACTAAGAATAACGTCGAACTCGGACATACGTAAAATGATCAAATTGATGATAAACTTAGACTCATCTAAATCGATAACATATCTCTTACAGATACTCTCTAATAGGGACACTTCACCTAAAGGAGTAGAGACTGGTAATGGTACAACTAGAGGATGTGCAACTAGTTAAATCCTATCCATGAATGTATGAGAAATAAAGGAATGTGAAGCTCTTGAATTGAACAAGATCCAAGTTGGGAAGGAGGTCACGAGGAACGTACCTTCTACTATAGCTCCGCTCACACCATGATCGTGTGGTACGACTGAATAAACCCTGCCGATGGCTGAAGACTGATGTGCTGAAGATAGTGGAACATATGAGACTATCTAGCCCTGAGATATCTCCTAGATGGCGTGGACCTGTCCTGGTGGCCCCTCAATCCTTGAAACTGTTGGCGATGCCTCAATCCTCTGCTGCGGGTCATACATGCGGCCCTGTAGCCATGTCCACGACCCTACTATTGGCCCTGGCCTCTGTCCTGCTGGTCTCCTACTTCTACACTACGATAATATTTTGCCCTATGTCCGATCTTGTTGCAGTTATAATAAGCACCCTGAATTTAGGGCTGCTACGGCGCTCTTGAATCCTACTACGACCCGTTCTTATATGGTCCTTGCTACTGGTGGTGTGAATCCTTGCCCCACTACTAGGGTCCTCTAGGTCCTGCAAAAGATCTCTTGCCTCTGCCTTTGTCATCATGTTGTCCTATTTTAAAGGTTCCTTCCTTATTCTTCTGAAAGATTGCAGTCTCTATCTCCTACGAAATAACGGAGTCAGTTACCTCTCGCACTGGATGAAATAGTCTAGAAACACGGTAGCGGCGAAGTCTTAGATGAAGCCCCATTAAAACATCTGAGCTTGGTGCTCTCCTGTCTGCCACATGCCCGTGAATCGAAGCAAGTTCATGAATCTGCCCTCGTACTCAGCTACAGACATATCCCCCTGCTCCAATTTGGATAGCTCTAACTCTTTCTCGGCCCTTGCTGTGGAAGAGATGTACTGCTTGTCGAAAAAGTAGATGAAGTCCTCCCAAGTAAGCATCATCTGCTACTCTGGGGTGAATTAAAGTGTATACCATCCTCCGGCATTACCCTTAAGACTGAAAGCTGCCAACCGCTACTTCTGGACGGAGTCCACATCAAGTAGGTCAAGAATATTTTCCACATCTTCTTTCTACTTGTGGGCTACAAGTGAGTCTGATGATCCCTAGAATTTTGGTGCCCTCATGTTCTGGTATCTCTCAACTAGACGGAGTCAAGCCTCCTGCTTCGTGGCTCTATCGGTAACTGGTGGTGGTGTAACTCCTGGTGAAATCTCTGGGAATTTCTCTGCAATAGGTATAGTTGGTATGACTGGTGGTGGAACCATAGGTGGTGATGTAATTGGTGGAATCTAGTTCGTCATTTGCTCCTCTAGGGCTACTATTCTAGCTGCAATTGGTGCTATGATACCAATAAAGTATTGTGGAGCCTACTACGGCTCAGGCTCTGAATCAGCTTGCCCTGCTCGTCCTAACATCTATAATTTCAGGATTAGAGCTTATAAGACACATTAAATGAGATCTCAAACATATATAACATAACATATAGTAATAGGAAAGTCGTATCATATATCATTCACGCAAATACTTTTCAATCAAAGTAAGGTAGTTGTAGGCTGTCTAAAAATCACAATAGATAGCTGATCCCCATCAAAACACCGATGATGGAAGTTACAATCTGACGACTTCCAGAAGGCTATAATTTGAAGACTTTCACGTAGATCACTGAAGGTTACAATCTGACGACCTTCACGACAACCGATGAGAGCTCTAGTTTAACAGCCTTCACCATCAACATCGAGAGTTACAATCTGACGACTCTTGCATATCAAAGAGCTAAAGTAAAGATTACAAAATGACGATCTTTGCAACGCTTCGACAGAAAGAGACTACAAATCAATGGTCTCTTCAAATCAAGACGTGGAAGTCCTCCCCGCGTACCAGCATCAAGATGCGCCGCGTTCATAGCCACGAACGCAGTTCAAATGCAGCTCCAAAAGTTGCAAACGCAGCTTAAATCACCACTGGACGCAGCTCTATTCGCTGCCCGACGCAGCTCAACATCGCTGCCCGACGCAGCTCAACATCGCTGCACAACGCAGCTCAACATCGCTGCACAACGCAGCTCTATTCGCCGCCCGACGCTGCTCAACGTAGCTCCAAACGCTGCCCAACGCAGCTCTATACCGCTGCCAAACGCAGCTTTCATCCGCTGCAAACGCAGCTTCCAGACGATGCGTTCAAGCTTCCAGACACCGCGTTTGAATGCAGAATTCATGCCAGAATGCAGGATCTGCGTTTGACTCGTTCAAACACGAGCTGAACGATTTCAAAACCGTTTCCCACGATCTGAGGGGATCACAACTCCACTCAGGAGTGATTTAAGGGGCGGTTACATCCCATTAGCCCCACTTAGGAGCGAATTAAGGAGGTGGTTACACCCCTTAATCCCCTATAAATAACTAAGAAATCAACTTAGTTTGGGGCTGGATCTTTCGGGTGCGGTCGGTTGGAACTCCTTGGCAGCGAAAATAGGATCCTTCATCCTTCGGTTGGAGCTTGGGAGATCTGCAACAAGATCTTCTTCATCCTTGGCTTATAACCGACTTTCGGTTAAATCAACTCTTTCATAGAGTTTTAAACTCGTTCAGAGTTCTCCACAACGTCAAATCGTGAGGAGAAGACCACGTTCCAGTGAATCAAGATATTCGGATCGTCAACGGAGAGCAAACTCGACGCGAGCATTCGAGGGAGGTACTCCATCGCCACCGTGAAGAACCCAGAATTAAACAAAGGAGAGAATCCAGATCATTCTCTTCTCTTTTGTAATCGGAAATCCAATTGTAACTGAGATTAAAGAAATACAAATCAATTTTCCTTCATTTCTTTTACTGCAAATTTTCCCACAAACAGTAGTCATAAAAAAAATTAAAATTTTGAGATATATGTATATAACGTCCTCACTCATTCTAGGAATTCCTAGCGGACTCTATACATGAATCCTAAAAAACTCTATTCTAGTTCCATGACTCAACACAAGATGATCCTAAGAATGCTGGAACTAGAGCTCTGATACGAACTGTGATGCCCTTGTTTTCACACATGATTACAGTCCAAGGTGAACCAGAGATGTCAAACCTACCATGCACCCATACTATGCAACAACATATTTCACCACCATAGTAATATCTCTCTAGTGGAATCAATAATAAGTGTAGGTACAAAACATGCAAAATAAGAGAAATAGATGCGATGGACATGACATAGAAAGAAATATCCAATAAATATGATCATGTCCCAATCTGAGTAAAATAAAATATAACTGATGTCTGAAATAAAGATGAAATATCTTAATACATAAGAGACAACTAAAAATAGTACTAAGGCACACAACCTTTACAAAATGAAACAAAACTCTAAATGCCTGAAAGTAAACATTAAACTATGGTGGATCACCAACTACTACAAATAAGTGATGGCGACTATACTATAGATTCGTCAACCTGCAGCTCTCCAGAATTTTGATCCGCTGCCTGAAAAGAAGGAAAAACAAAAAGGAAAATAGCAACAGTGTCGGAGTGCTTTAGTAAGATCATCTCCATCCGCCCACAGGGGAAGGGTTACTAAACGTAATGGAGGCTCTATCATTATGCATAGTCTACCTAAATTATTTACCCTATATCTAAATAGGATTAATATTTAGAAACCCACAACACAAGACGTAGTACATCTAGCGAAATAATCCAAATAAGGAAACCCTCATGTATATACCATATGTTTAAAATTGTGAATTGCTAAATATCAATTCTAAACTAAAAGTAAAAGATAAAGGAAAACAATATAGAAAAGTAAAGTTCTCACAATATCATTAATATCGACCATATAACTCGCACTACCCATGGGTAGATGATGTGGATATAAGAACTAAATCTCCTGTAGCTCCCAAACGCGAAGTTATCCGGTCATAATATAACTCAACGATGAATCGTATTCATAAATATCTTCGACCAAAGACTTAGGCTATCAGATATATCTATCAGATATATCACAATACCATATCTCGTAAGTCTTTATAACTCATTGCATTATCATGCGGAACAGACTACCAATCAGGCATTCTAAATATGTACACAACTCATCAGTCTCATCGCATCACAGTGCGAGACGGACTACCATATCAGGTAGCCTAGAAGTATGGCTCTCTCCCCTTATTGCATCACCGTACGGGATAGACTACCAAATCAGGTATCCTAAAATCACGACTCAATGGCTTGTACTAATGGCATATCAACGCACTATCCCAAGTAGTACTGAGTTGTGCTCATCAACAATAATCATACATGCATACATATTATAATTAATTGTTAACTCAAACATGATCAAAATAATACATGTAATAATCCTTTTCGGTATTACCGTATGCGTGTTACGACTCTACTCGTGTATACTCATGAATGCACATGAATCATCGTATGGCTCGAACCCCGCGTTCACGATTAAATGTGCAAGAACAAATCACTTCAAATAACCAAAACAGGTGTCGGTCGACTACCCCTAGGGCATCAATCGACCGATGGCAACTTGCACAAAGTGCACGTGAGAAAGACTCTATCGGTCGACTGATAGTTCCTAGCCGGTCGACCGACCAGAGAGGATTCGGAAAAAATCCTGGACGACTCAAACGGTTTTATTCTCAGGTTCTATTTTCTGTATCTTTTCTTAACCACCTATTTTGTTAACAAGTATGTAAAATAAGATTTAAACTTACAGAATTAATTAACAATGATTAATCTTAACATGTTACAAACTCTTGAATTAACTAATTAGGGTTTAATATCCTATTTAACCAACATTCTCAAATAAATGAATATTTCACCAACATGATTAATAAACAAAGATTAATTCTAATAATTCCATAGATATAGATTTGTTTAAAGAAGATCACATCGCCTATGTATTATAAACTTAGGGTTTAAACATCTTAATTAGCAAAAAATCATTTAAAAGATTAAACTAGGGTTTTTAAATCATATTAAAACATGAATTTATAAATTTAATACAATCCTACTGATCATGATCAACTATTCTTATTAAATAGAGATTAAAAATTATAGATCTTTTCATTAGTTTTAGATTTAATCATCACATATTAGGTTTATCACATCCGATTAAACTTTAAGTAGTAGATTAATCAATTAAACACATTAAATCATAAGTTACTACATGGAAAGGTTTGGAGGAAGATGATCTTGCCTTAAACATTATGTTGTACTCCTGAACACGTGCGTGCAATATCCTTCTTCACCAAGCTCGCAAATCCCTCCTTCCTCTCAATAACCGCCTCAAGAAAACTCCCAGAAACTCACAATCTAGGGTTAGAGTTTGAGAGGGAAGGTGGCTACTAATATATCACGTGAAAAAATGGGGAAAATGAGGAAAATGGGTTTAAAACGAGTATATACACTCTCGTATACAACTGGGCCCGAAGCCAAACGAAAACCGACCCGAAAAAAAACCTACACGAACTCAGAAAGCCCGTCGGTCGAATGATCGCTAGGTATCAGTCGACAAATTGGGTGTCATCGTTCGACCGATAGGCCTAGGCCGGTCAACCAATCAGAACGCAGATTGATTTATAGGTTTTGTGTCTATGCATGGTTTTGTACATGTTTACATCGTTGGCTCACAAAAATACACTAAATTGATCTCAAATCGATTTCTAACATACTCAGCCATTAATAAATAATATTTATCATAATATTACTCATTTATTATTATTTATTACTATATATCAAAAATTACGGGGTCTTACAATACACGAGTTGCTCGAAGGAGTGCGAGATTAATATTCAATCCTTTGTCTAAAAGAAAAATAAGGAGAAATGGGTTTTCGATAATTACTTTCTGTTTCTTCTCATATGGGTAAGTTTTTATCTCAGGTATTTTCTTTAACTCAACTGTATCATTTTTTTATTTTTTTATTTTTTGTTTAAAAATTTTGGAGGTTTACCTTCAATTGTCAAACCTAACCATCAATGGTGAACCATCAACGAGGATAGTAAAATGAGGGCAATTATTTTTTATTTTCACTTTTTACTCTCTTTTACTCGTCTCCTCTCCAATCTCTCAAAGTTTTCTTGGTTTCTCTTGTGTTTTACTTGTGATCTAATAAGCTTTTGGAAGTTTCTTATTTAATTTTGTGATTAAAACTCTTGTGAATCAACATCAAAGTATTTTCGAAACCCTAATCCCTCTTATTTATTAAATTTTAGGGTTTTATGCATAATTTATGGTGGTTCTTGCTAAAAATCAATGATATATGGCTGGAATAATTGTTTGGAGTTGAAATATTTGAGAAATTTGCATAATTATGGATATTTTTTAGGATGAAATTGATGGGTTCAAAGCATCAACCATCGATGTACATGAACATCATTGATAGTGATTGTTAACCAGCGGTAGTGTGCAATAATCCATTCATGGTTAATGAGTAAATTTGTCATTATTGACTTGTTATCATGGTTTTTCAATTCTTTTTTATTCTAATCCTTTTATATGTGTATTCTCTATACTAAAGAGAGTGAATGCAAATTTGAGGAAATAAAAGAAAACATTATGTGATAAAGTTGAATCTCTCCCCTCAAAATTTGATTCATATAGTTCATATTATGAAATCACAGCAGTTCAATGTACATAATGTTCAATTTATCAAGACAAAAGTTCATGTTTATCTAATCAACAAAAGGAAAAAATCACTAAAAATGAAAAATTAACTCCTAAAATAAATAAATTATTATATGAATTGTCTTCTAAAAATAAAGTTGAAACTTAGTGCACTAATAATATTTTTTAAAATGAATAACTAAAGTCTAAAGGTATTAATTTGGAAAAGGCCAGGAAAAAATTTTCTCTAGGCACAAAAGGTTTTAAACATGGTCATTTTCAATAAATAATTTGCAAAAGCTAAAATCGGACTTGGTTATTCATATTTAGGAAAACATAAAAGATTTCAACCTTCATTTGTGAAAGAAAATAATTTAACTCTTTTTTCACACATTTCTAATGCATCATCTACTATGTGTACTTTATGTGGTAGAATGATTCATATTTTAATGAATTATCATATACAATATAGAGTTAAAACTGTTAAGCATATCTGGGAGCCTAGAGATACAATGTGGATTGATATGGATGCCTAAGTCATACCTATCTACTATTTTGTAGGGCTATAAGAAGATCGATGATGGGGCAACACACCTAACTTGCTTGAAGGAGTACAAGATTAATATCCAGTCTTTGGTCTAAGAGAAAAATAAGGAGAAATAAGTTTTCAATAATTACTTTTGGTTTCTTCTTAAATGGGCAAGTTCTTCTCTCAAGTATTTTCTTCAACTCAATTATATCATTTTTTTTCTTTCCTTTTATCTTTTGCTTTAAAAAGATTTGGAGGATTACCATCGATGGTCAAAGCTGACCGTTGATGGTGAACCATCAATGAGGACAGTAAAAAGAAGGCAATGATTTTTTTATTTTTCTCTTTTTATCCTCTTTTACTCACCTCCTTTCTAATCTCTCTCATTTTTCTTTGTTTCTATTGCTTTTTACTTGTGATCTATTAAGTTTTTGGAAGTTTCTTTTTCAATTTTGTGATAAAAACTCTTGTGAATCAACATCAACATATTTTCAAAATCCTAATCACTCTTTTTGATCATTTTTAGCATTTTATGCATAATTTATGGTGCATTTTATTGAAAATCAATGATATATGATTGGAATTGTTGACTAGAGCTGAATTATTTAAAATTTTTGCATGATTTTGGACATTTTTTGGGGACGAAATCAATGGTCGATGAACATTATCGATAGTGACTATTAACTGTCGATAGTGTGTAGTAAGGCACCAATGGCCAATTATCAATTTTATCATTTTGGACCTCTTATCACGGTTTTTCAGTTCTTTTTTATTCTAATCCTTTGATATGTTATTCGCTATGCTAAATCATGTTTATTTATATTTGTAGAGAATGTCAAGCTCAAAACTTACCAAATTGATCATTTTTCCTTGAGACCTATATAAGAGAAATATGAAAAACTTCTTATTATTTTTGAAAGAAGAGTATATGTACACAATCTATAGGAGTATGCAATCGTTGGGATTCGTGATAGAGCCGAGCTTAGCTCTATAATGGACATACATCTCTAAAGAGTAAATGTTACCCTTATGAGGGAACTCTACATTTACTTTTGTAGCGAATAGGGGAAGCAGATTGCTACAATCAAAGTAAGGCGGAAGGAGATCAGGATCACACTAGCATATACCAGAAAGGTCCTGAATCTTCCTGAGCCTCCTATAGATAGCAGGGATGTTTTCACATATTCCACTAGTCTGGTTGCGGATTCTTATAGCTATAGAAGGATGAGTGAGTATGTTTGTGGGAAGTACATCCCAATATGTTCAATTTATGACATGTCAAGCCTGAGTTCATTCTGCTCAACTTCTTCCTAAAGTTTAACTTGTATCCCAGTGCCAGTTACACCACTATTAACAACCAGAATATGGTCATGTTATCGGATAGCAAGGGGTAAGTATTTTAATGTTGTAGCGCTGATTTTTAGTTAGATATGTATGGTTACATCTACTGCTAGAGAGATGATTGAGAAGAAGAGTTGGCAAAAGACTCAACTTGCATATATTTTCCTCATCACTCATATTTGCTGCTACAATAGGATCCCCTTTCATACTACCGACCGATATGAGAGGGCAAGAACTTCACTTTCAGTCAAGACTATGAGGTAGAACATAGGTGTGAGAGGGAAGAGCGATACCGCTGCTTGGCAATCATCTGGATCTCAGCCATCTGCTCCACAGGCACCAGGCTCCTCCAATTCTACTCAATGGACTCTACAAACTCTTGGAGAGAGAGTGTAGCGTCTAAGTGGACAGAAGGACACTCTTGGGACAGACATGACCACACATCATACCTACTATGTACATATTTTTTTGGCTTTTTACTTCTATTTCTTTTTCTTTTTAGGTTGTTTTTCTAGATTTTTTTCTTTTTCCATTTTTATATAAAAATAAAACTAAAAGTTTTTCCTTTTTTTGGTTTTCTATGAATTTTTTTGGATATGCCTACATATATCCTTTTGTAGGTTTCATTCATATGAGATTATTCTTTTAGTATATAGACTTGATTTTGTCACACAAGTGTACATATGATTTTTCAATCCGTATGTATGAATTTTTACACACAATGATAAAAAGATGATTACATGACATGTTGTTTATACAAGATATTTCATGCAGTAATTTCACAAACAAATTTTCAAAACCAATCATTTTGGAACTTTATTTTTAAAAATCAACCTATTTCACATCTATTTAGCATTTTCAACCAGTTTCAGCCAAATTGGGTCGAAAATGCTAAATAGGTTACGAAAACTTTATGGGATTTAGAATCCCCTAGTTTATTGCTCAATTAATCAGCGATAAACAAAAAAAATTAGCACAGGTGGTTAATTAATTAAGCACTAAACTTCACGATATTTTAAATCTCATGAAGTTTTCGTAACTTATTTAGCATTTTCAACCCTGTTTCAGCTAATTGGCTGAAACTAGGTCAAAAATACTAAATAAATCTCAAATAGGTTGATTTTTAAAAATAAATCTCAAAAATGGTTAGTTTAACTTGGTTTCTAATATATTATTGATTTTTAGATATTATTCATTATATCAAGTGTCTTATACTTGGTTTCTAGATATTATTGATTAAATCAAGTGTCATTGAGCTTATTTTGACTTGGTTAATGCACAATCCTTTATCTTTATATAGGCTAAAGTGCATTTGTTTCAAATATCAATCAAACAATAAGAGTGTTTTTGTTAAAAGATTGCCAAAGATATGCACTCTTATGAAATCCGTGGAAATTTTGAGTGTATTCATTAAAAGATGATCAAAACCCCACACTCATGGATTTGCGCTTGCGCATATCCAAAATGGTAGCTATTATATACTGGATATATTATATATTTAGAGACAGTGTGCATCACCCACCAAATAATATCACTTTTCCTCCTAAATCATATATGATTAAGGTGATAGAGCGACACTTTGGTCCTTAGTCCCTAAGGTTGAGATAGTTTAAATTTTATTATTGATCAATATTCGCTTTGATATACTTGATATACCTGAATTTGTCCAAAGAACTAGCTATGTTTCACACATTTCACACTGATATTTAATCTTTTGTGTGTACTTTTTGATGTGTTTTGTCTAGTGTTCATGTATTTTTACATTAAATTTTTATCCATTGTGCCATTTTTCTATAATTTTTTACATGAATTGGTTTGCTTTTCACTCCTGTACACTGTTTGGAAGATTTTTATTTAAATTCCTCTTATTTTAAGTATATGCATCGGTGTGTTTTTTACTTTTGTTAATAACCAAAAGGGGAGAATTTGGTGAAATTTGATGAGTTTTTGCATGAGTGGAGTTTTATCTAAGTGGTTTTATGTATTCATGTTTTGATTCTTTTTGAAAAAATTTCAAGCACTCGATGCATTGTTTTAGGGGGAGTTTTACAATACATGTGCTTAATTATATTTTTCATGAATGCATGAATATAGGGGGAGCATTGTATATCTTTTTGTTTTGCATGAGTTTATTTCTACTTATCGTTTTTATTTATATATCTCAAATATGCATATATTTCGGTATTCAAAATTTTAAGTATGTTATTATTAGAAGTTGGAGATTGATAGGACATATTGGTTTGACATGATATAGTATATGTAAATACATATATAAAAAGTGTATGAGGCAAAACAATGCGAAAATCAGCTCAAAAGTTGATTTCAACTTTTCTACTATTGATGGTAGGCATTGACCATCCATGGTAGGAAGAGTCCATCGATTATCAACATGTTTTATCAATAATTTTTACTCTGAAGACTTTTATATCATTGATGGGCTTCTCAATTATCGATGGGGCGTCGACACCATTGATGGTCGAGAGCTACCATCAATGGTAAACACGCTGATTGCAGATTTTTCAGATTTAATCTTAGCCATTCATTGTTTATATATTCTCCAACTTCTAACATGTTTGAGATGTCTCTTTCTTGACTTATTGGAGAATTTATATCATCGAATATGAGAGAGAGAGAGAGAGAGAGAGAGAGAGAGAGAGGAGAGAGAGAGAGAGAGAGAGAGAGAGAGAGAGAGAGAGAGAGAGAGAAGAGTTCTAGGGTTTTGATTTATGAGAGATTAAGTTGGAGGGTTTGATTCCTGGGGCGTCATTAAACTCTCACTCATCACGCACAACATCTTCGGATCAATTCAACAAGAAGAACGACCATTGGATTGATTTTCTTTACTGTTCATAATAGAGCTACACTTATATTCTTTGAAGGATGGTTTGTTTAACAAACGGGCTATAAGATCTTTCTTGTATTCTGAGTATTAATTATTTGTGTTGGTTTTGCTTTGAACTTCTTTGGTAGCATACTCGAGCTGGTTGAATTAAAGGTTGATACTAGTTAGGGCTAGGAGTTACTTATTGTTGGAGTTAGGTTAGACTGACGAATTTGGGGTAAATTTTAGGGTGCGGTCTTGTACGCCTAGTGAATTGGGTTTGTTATTTCTATAAACTTTTTGGATAATGAGAAAGCCCTTTCACGAGAAGGAAGTGTAGACGTAGGATTATTATCCACATCACTATAAAATCTTGTGTTTTCCTCATTGATTGCTCTTGGTATTTGATTATATTACTTTATTTTGTTTATTATTTTTATTTTATATATTCCGCTGCATATTCTATATTTTTAACGAAAAATGATTGCAATCTTATTTGCCCTTCCTCTAGGCTTGCATCTCAAATACAACAACAATAATTTCATGAAATGGACGTAAAATAAAAGAGCAAATGAGCCAAATTATCTCCAAACTCACTGATAGGGAATATGTGGAGGAACTTAGAAACGAAATGGAAATGAATTGCAACCTAAATGTGAAGACTTAGAAGAAATTATTTATCAGTGTGGTCCTCCCAAATCAAGTAATAGAAGCATGCATTCAGCTTTTAATACTTGTAACGTGACCGTCTTTTCCACTAAACAATGTAAAGATGCATCTTCCGTGAGGTAATTGTTTCTGTTTTTTCGGATTTCTCTCATATCAACTAGACTCTAAATTCCATTATATTTTATGTTAGGCCCTTACATTTTAATATTTGTAAACGTACCCTCAGATATTCATATTTTTTATTTAAATCGTCTTAATGTTGTTTCTTTTTCTTTTCTTTTTTTGTGGGGTGTTTTTTTTGGGGTTATATTTTATGTTAGGCCCTTACATTTTAATATTTGTAAACGTACCCTCAGATATTCATATTTTTTATTTAAATCGTCTTAATGTTGTTTCTTTTTCTTTTCTTTTTTTGTGGGGTGTTTTTTTTGGGG
>NW_017972353.1:197666-214580 GCF_001876935.1 Asparagus officinalis
ATTACCAAAATGGATTTGAGCGTGAAAATTAAGAAACTTTGAGAATCTAATTTAAAAAACAATATATATAGAATTAATTTTAGGTCTAATATGAGAAAAATCCTTTTTTCTCTAGGAAAAACTTACCAAAATGGATTTGAGCGTGAAAATTAAGAAACTTTGAGAATCTAATTTAAAAAACAATATATATAGAATTAATTTTAGGTCTAATATGAGAAAAATCCTTTTTTCTCTAGGAAAAAAATATTGACATGACGATGACCATAACGTTAAAAATTTTTGGTATTTAAAAATATGAAAAATAGATTTAAATTAAAAGATTACCAAAATGGATTTGAGCGTGAAAATTAAGAAACTTTGAGAATCTAATTTAAAAAACAATATATATAGAATTAATTTTAGGTCTAATATGAGAAAAATCCTTTTTTCTCTAGGAAAAAAATATTGACATGACGATGACCATAACGTTAAAAATTTTTGGTATTTAAAAATATGAAAAATAGATTTAAATTAAAAGTTGAACTCAATATCTAACAACTCAAATGTTTGGGATCAGATATCATGACTATTGGTTTAGGTCATATCATAATTTATTTGTAGACAATATATGGTGTACGATATATATGAAACCTAACTAACTTATTGTTGGCCCCCGGTCTCGATAATATTCGGAACTCAAGCTTAGGTAGTACTGTAGTACAAGTAACCTCCGTGGATATCTTTTTTCCGGCCCCTTCAGCAATCTCCCGTAAAAGCCCACTAATCAATAATTAGTGTACTAAGTTCTTCTCTTAATTGAGATTTCAATATTGTCAATTCTTTTCACAAAACGTACTACTAAGAGCTTTAAGAAACTGTCTCATCACAAATCAATCGCAAAATATAAGCCATAAAGTGAAATTTGTCAATTTCATATAATGCTTTTCCTCTGGTATAAAACTAGGGAAATCGGGTTTTAGAACATATGAGAAAATTAAAAGTTCTTCAACTTTCAAGCTTCCCTTTTTTTGTATTTTGTTTGGTTGACCGGAAAATTGGATTAAAAGTTGAATGTGAGACATGTTTTTCTCTTTCTCTTTAAATCCACAAGAGAATGGAGAAATTCAGACACACAAGCTTGCTGCAATGGTTGTCATTTCCATTCCATTTTCTAATAAATTTTCCAATAAAAAAAAAGAAAAATTACGTCTAGGCCCAAAATTAGAACTCTCGTGTGACAAAGCCCCAATGATTTGTACCATGTACTTAGGTCCATTGACCCAACTTCTCATATGAAAAAACCCCATTTTAATTGCTATCTGAGGAGGGAGAGAGAGAGAGAGAGAGAGAGAGAAGAGCTTTTTATCCCCAAACTACCATCACCCTCAACTCTAATATCTCTTTTTTCCCTCTCATGAAACCATGAATAAATTTTTTATTTTTTGTTCAACCATTATCTATCTTGCCGCTATCTCCGCCATTGCATTCTCCTTCTCTATGTTCTTATCATTTTTAAACTAGTATCTTTTTTGCCGCCACAGCTTCTCCTTTGTTATTTTTATTCTTTTCACAATCATCTCTCCTCCTCATTTTTCAATAACCATTGCTTCATCGCTCAAAGATGATCTTCGTTGGCTAAAATGTCTATCTCCTAAACACGACAAAGTTAACAATTAACAGTTAAATTTAACATCTAAACTTTACAATTAATATCTCATGATTAAAAGTAAAATGTGTGGTCTAAATTTAACATGAGACATCTAATGTTAATAGCTAATAATCAAAGTTAACATGTAAAGTCTAAAGTTAACATATGACAAAGTTAGTATCTAACAATTTTAAAACTTTTATATTAATTTCTAAAGTTAGATGTTAATTTAGATAGCTCATGTTAACTTTATACCTCACTTGTTAATTTTTATTATTAGATGTTAATTTTAGGCCACACATGCTAAATTTACTTGTTAGATATTAACTACAAACTTTAGATATTAACTTTAACTGTCAAGTGTTAACTGTTGGATATTTTTAAAGAAAAGGCAATTTTGCCTTAATAAATTCTAATAAATTTTTGTAATTAAAATATGCAATTAAAATATGTTTTAATGTGTTTTAATTTGTAATTAAAATGGGCATAATGACTATACATTATGACAAACGTTACGAAATTTATTGAGGGATTTTGTAACGGCTCTTTTCAACCCCTATATAAACAACATATGTTGAGCTCAAGAAATATGAAGAAAAATGTGGAAAACTTATCTTGTTTTCTTTTCTACTCTACATATCATTTTCATCTATACTTTAGTTTTACTTTATGGGCAACTTCTTCATCTGAGCTGAAGCTCTGCACTCTCGCCCGAGTGCAGAGGCCGGGCCGTTTCCGGGGGTTTTTACCGCTAGGGGAGAAGGGATCATCTGCGCCAGGGCGATAGGCGGGTCCTCAATCTTCTAGGGCAGTGTTTACACGACTGCTCCCGTCAGGCCTGTTTCTC
The DNA here is from genome assembly GCF_001876935.1 of Asparagus officinalis. Lineage (NCBI taxonomy): Eukaryota > Viridiplantae > Streptophyta > Magnoliopsida > Asparagales > Asparagaceae > Asparagus > Asparagus officinalis. Next base: position 200,141 of record NW_017972353.1, read on the forward strand.
TAATTTATATTATCTATCTTTGATGTATTATTTATTTAATTTCCGGGTTTAAATTCATGCTATAATCTTTATTTATTTGATAAATTCCTAACAATCTAGAAGATTGAGAAGTTTATAGCTTTGATTTAAATCTGAAATTATTTTAAAGTTACTGTTCATTTGAGATAGTACTGTTCATCCGAATTAAAATAAAAATAAAAAAATTTGCTATTACTGTTCGCAATTTAATCAGAATTGTTGCTCATTATAAAATAATTTACTGTTCATTAAAAAACAGATTTTAATTTTATTTTAAAAAATATTATTGTTCATTTTAAACAGTTTTTAATGTTTTAAAAAAGTTTACCGTTCATTCATTTTAATGAATGTTACTGTTCATTTTTTTAAAAAAAGAACGTTACTATTTATTTATTTTTAAGAATGTTAATGCTCATTTATAAAAATGGTGTTACTGTTCATTCTTAAAAAATGGCGTTACTGTTTAATTTTAAAAATGATGTTACTGTTCATTTATTTTGAAAACGGCACTGTTCATTTTATTTAAAAAGTTACTGTTCATGTAAACAGTTTTGGTTATTTTAAAAAAAAATTAATAATTAAAAAATTGTAGTTAAATATTTCTGTTAATTCAATTTAACAGTTAATTACATTTTTCTTATAGTTAGTTTATAATCAATAATTATTGTAAGTTACGAATATCAAAGAACCTTTATTGGTTTCTAAAAGCCTAGTTTATATTTGTTAGAATCATCTAAAACCTACCCTTATCCCCTTGTGCTAGTGAATATGCACGCATTTGAAACATGCTATAAATTTGCAGCAGTGTATATTTTTATTCTTAAAAAATTTCATATGCATGGTTTTGACAAGAATAAAGAGAACAAACTCTGGATGCATAGATGCTTTGAAATATCTGGATTGTTTTTTTTTTTTCATGGTTTAATGCTTTCATTTCCTTAACCTATCAATATGGTACCTTCTATTATTAATAATTCCATACTTTGGAGTGCTTATGCATCTAATAAGCTTAGTACAGAAAGTGGTAAAAGTGAATGCAAATTTGTTCAGCAACTTAAGTGGCAGTTGTCTGCAGCAGATGAGTTTTTACTCTCAAGACATGAAAATCATGAGGTTCGAACATCAATAGGTAAACCCCTCCTCGGCCTTATCCAACATATGTTTGCAGTATAATTGCTAGGCAATTTAAATGATTGCAGGAAATAATTTAAAGTTTCTATATACTGTTAAGGAACAAAAACTCATTGAGTGAACCGATTCAAGTTTTCTTGGATTAGTTGGTGTCTAAGGCAAGGTTTAAGGGTTGCGTGAAGACAGATTGAAATCAGTCTTCAAGTGGGAGATTGTTGGTCAAATATTCACGCACCGAAAGCCACTGAAAAATTGTGGCTGCCTTGTTTTTTGTCAACAAAAGCAAGCCACCGAAGGAGCAAGAAAACAAAAAAGGGGAAAGGATGAGCATCTTTTTGTTGACAAAGAGAGAATGTTTTGTTGACAAAGAGAGGAAAAAAATGTGTATGAAGGTGATGTTTTTTCTATATAAAGCATCCGAGAGAGTGTGCTGAGCATCAATCTAAGTGAGAGAAAAATTGCGAGGCAACACTCAATGAGAGAAAATTGAGAGTAATTTTCATAGTGAAATTTGGTTGTGAGTATGTGTTTGTAAATTTTCTCCCCTTAGTGAAAAATCTACAGCAACCTGTGGACGTAGGCAATGTTGTGCCGAACCACGTTAAATTTGCATGTCTTATTATTTCGTATTTATTTTGCTTTCTCGTAAATCTGGTTATAAGGGAATTTACGTAATTTCTCAACAACTGATATCAGAGCTCTGGTTTTGATTTCTGTCAAGTTTTTGCAAGATCACTATTTATGTGAATAGTAAATTTCGTGAATAGTGAAACTTTGCCGGCGGTATCGATTTGTCGGCAGAGGTGTCTTAATACACGGTGGTTCGCAGAAACAGTCAGAAACGATCTAGAAGGTGCCAGATTCGAGTGGGAGCGATGGTGGCAGACGAAGAGAAGGTAAAAATTAAGAAGTTCGATGGTACGGACTTTGACTTTTGAAAGATGCAGATCGAAAATTATTTGTACCAGAAAAAGCTGTATCAACCTCTATGAGGAAGTAAACCAGATGACATGAAGGATGAAGAGTGAGCTTTTCTCGACAGACAAGCCCTTGGAGTTATCCGATTGACGCTATCCCGTAACGTTGCCTTCAACATAGCAAAGGAAAAGACCACGGCGGGGCTTATGACGGCTCTCTACAACATGTATGAGAAGCCATCTGCCTCAAACAAAGTTCATTTGATGAGACGACTGTTCAATTTGCGGATGACAGAAGACGCATCGGTAGCTCAACATCTCAGTGAACTCAATACAGTCACAATCCAGTTAAGTTCAGTTGGAATTGAGTTTGATGAAGAAGTACGAGCATTGATATTTTTGTCTTCTCTACCAGAAAGTTGGAATGCTACTGTCACAGCTGTGAGTAGCTCGTCGGGAAGCAATAAGTTAAAATTTGATAATGTTCGTGATCTGGTTCTTAATGAAGAAATTCGAAGGAGAAGATCGGGTGAATCATCAACCTCTTCAGCTATGATACCAGTTGTTGGAAAATTACGCAAATTTCCCTATAACCAGATTTACGAGAAAGCGAAATAAATACGGAATAATAAGACATGCAAATTTAACGTGGTTCGGCACAAAATTACCTACGTCCACGGGTTGATGCATATCTTTCACTAAGGTGAGAAAATTTGTTGGATATTTTTAAAGAAAAGGCAATTTTGCCTTAATGAATTCTAATAAATTTTTGTAATTAAAATATGCAATTAAAATATGTTTTAATGTGTTTTAATTTGTAATTAAAATGGGCATAATGACTATACATTATGACGAACGTTACGAAATTTATTGAGGGATTTTGTAACGGCTCTTTTCAACCCCTATATAAACAACATATGTTGAGCTCAAGAAAAATGAAGAAAAATGTGGAAAACTTATCTTGTTTTCTTTTCTCCTCTACATATCATTTTCATCTATACTTTAGTTTTACTTTATGGATAACTTCTTCATCTGAGCTGAAGCTCTGCACTCTCGCCCGAGTGCAGAGGCCGGGCCGTTTCCGGGGGTTTTTACCGCTAGGGGAGAAGGGATCATCTGCGCCAGGGCGATAGGCGGGTCCTCAATCTTCTAGGGCAGTGTTTACACGACTGCTCCCGTTAGGCCTGTTTCTCTAATTTATATTATCTATCTTTGATGTATTATTTATTTAATTTCCGGGTTTAAATTCATGCTATAATCTTTATTTATTTGATAAATTCCCAACATTAACTTGGGTGTGACTATAGGTGCAGGATACAAGTTTTAGCTAAAAAGGACAAAAGTTAAGTGATGCAAAGGTAGTTATGTAAGGAGAGGAATGAGATGAAGAATGAAGAAATGAGATGAAGAATGAAGAAATGAGATGAGGATGAAATTAATGGAACGAAAAAGAATGTGGGAGGAAAAGAGAAAAAAGTAAAGATGGAACAAAGGAGCTTGAGTTGAGAAATAGGCAGAGACGGAGAAGGATGGACGATGTTGGAGTTTAGATGAAGAGAATATAATGAAGTTGGGTGAATGGGAGAGAAGAGGAGGATATGTGGAGGAAAGAGGAGGGTGGAGGTGGGTGAACAAAGATGGGGTGGAGGAGAATGAGAAGAGGATGGAAATGAGCAGAGAAGAGAGGAGCATATAGAAAATGGAATTGGGAGGGGGAGGGGGTGGGGGATAAAAGGGTACTTTGGAGATGAGAGATAAATACGTGTTGAAAATGGTTTTTTCATATGAGAACTTAGGTCAATGAACTTAAGCATATAGACTAACGTTAAAAGGCTGGGTCACGTGCGAGTACTAATTTTGGGGCGTAGACATATTTTTTCCAAAATAATAATAATAATACTAATTGAGAATTTTGGTTCTGACAAATTTTGAAAGTTGGCTTCGCTTTTCCAAAATGAATTCTGTGAGTTTCATAGAAACGGACTTTAAATAGTAGGACAGTATTAGATTGGAGGCCCAATATTAAGGTAACTTCAAGTCTTGATCGAAAAGCCCAATACTGTAGGCGTCTAAAATTATCTACGAGAGCCCACACGAAACTCGAAGCAATGAATGGGCGAATCAAGAAGATTCGTCAAATCAACTCGTGCGCGCCGGTCAACGCGCGCACGTCAACCAACTCGTGCGCGCCGGTCAACGCGCGCACGTCAAATCATCTCGTGCGCGTCGGTCAACGAGTGCACGTCAAATCACATCGTGCGCGCCAGTCAACGCGCACACGTCAATCAGCCCGCGCGCATCGATCAGCACGCATATATTAACCAACGCGCGTTCGACGATCAGTCTCGCGACGAAGCACACAAGTCAACAAATCTATCGAATACGCGACAAGAACAAGTCCCGGAAGAAAGAAGCAAAAAAGGGGAAAAAGTCGACGAACCCGCGCTAAGCGCAGGACGGAATGATCCGACCCACGCAAGCGCGGGACGGATCAATCCGATCCGCACAAGCGCAGGTTGGATCAATCCGACCCGCGCATGTGCGGGTCGGATTAATCCGACCCGCACAAGCGCGGGTCGGATGATTCCGACCCGCACAAGTGCGGGTCGGATTATTCCGACCCGCACAAGTGCGGGTCGGATTATGCCGACCCGCGCAAGCGCGGGTCGGATTATTCCGACCCGCGCGAGCGCGGGTCAGATTGTTCTGCCGCGCAGTCTAATATCCCAAACATGTTTTGACGGTTTTTAATTGGTTTTTTGCAGGGTTTATCGGTTCCAGGGGTTCTTAACTAACTTGAGATCATCCCCAAACGTGGTTAGGCTGCTGTTGACTGAAGATAGAGCCAAATCCCTTGTTCTTATCCAAATAACCGCATTTTGAGGCCTATAAATATGAACCAAATGCCTCCATTTTCTGGATCTGGAATTTTATCAAGAGGACGAGGTGCTGCTGGATTGGGGAGTGAAGGAGCATGAAATTTCAGCAAAGGACAGCGAGATCCCGGCGAACTTCAGCACAAAGGAGAAGCCGTGCGAAGGATCCGAAGCCCGTACGTCCGTTACTTGAGATTAGGCTTTGTCTTAATCTCGAGAAGAGCCCTGATTTCGCTTTGTTGATTTCAGGACTTCAAGCAAATACCCCCTTGGTGAGGTAGAAGCTCTGCCCAATTTCCCATCAACCGGATCTGATTCGCGGTCGTCCACGGATTAACCCCGGCACCGGCAAAGAACCCACGCAAGCAAGAGCCGATAAACGGATCTTGTGTTTATTTTCAAGAAAGTTGTAATCTTTTGTTCTTTTGTTATTTGAATTCATTTGTAACGCTTAAAGTTTAATGAAATCAATGACTAAGGTGACTTTCGACGGAAACAAACTGGCGACCACAGTGGGAGCCAACAGCTTCACTGTCGGAGCTGTCGTGTCGCAACCTCGGATCTGCATCCCGGTTGAAGAAGTGGTCGAGTACGAGTTCGACCAACTGAAGTTCGAGGAATATCTGTCGTCCTCCTCCTCCAGATCAGCATCCAACATGATTTTGGGCCGTACAACTTTGGACTTAGGTCACTCTATCAGAAGAGAGGGGGATTTATATGATTAAATTCATGACTTCCAATATAATGTGGGTTGCATGAAAGTAATAATGTGAGACTGTGAATATCATACTCTCTTTAAAAACACGAGTTCGGAAAAATCTTTTGGTAGACCAAAACACCCTTGCAATTTATATACTAATCCATTAAGTTAAAATAAGTTGAGAAATTGATGAATTCTTATTAGATATATATAATATGAAAATAAGGATTTAGTTTAAATTGAAATATAAACCTGAATAAAAGTAAATGTGATAGAATTATAAAAATTATATGCACTTGTAATTGATAGTATCTATTGAGTATGATATGTGGCGGTTGTAGTATCTGCAAAATCCACCAAACAAATTAAAGAGACAAAATTTAAAAAAAGAAAAATATATTATAGTATCCACAGAGTATGAAGATAAGGATATAGTTTAATAAAAATATAAACTTGAAAAAACAAACGTGATATAATTATAAAAATCATCTGTACTTGTAATTGATACTATCTATTAAGTATGCAAGATATGTGGTGGTTGTAGACATATATTATCTATAAAAAAGGAAAATAAAAACAAACGACTCTGATCTGAGGACACAACGTAGTTCAAGTAGTTCACGATACTGCATAATTAGTTTTAAAGTTTAATTATACTATTACTATTTAAATAGAACTTTATTTATAATTGTTATCCTCTCATATGTAACATCACAATCTAATATATATAAGGCAAGAAATTACAACAATTTCCACAGGACTTCCATCTCCTTCTACAGGTACATGCCTTTTTTTATTTTTTTCCTTATTAGATTAGAATAATTTATTTTAAAGCAATTAGTTATATTGTCTGTTTCGACCCTCCACTTCGCGGGTCACTTGGATCCGACCTTACAAATCGCGGGTCACTTGAATCCGACCCTCCAACCCGTCGGTCACTTAAATCTGACCCGCGCCAGAGTCAAGGCAGAAGATATTCTGCACCTGTTTCGTCGATCCCTATGAGTTCCGCACCTCCGATGGAGCACCGGGACAGTGCGGACTTGTCCCATTTCAAGGTGACTTGGGTCCGACCCTCCACTTTGCGGGTCACTTGAATCCGACCCTCCAACCCGTCGGTCACTTAAATCTGACCCGCGCCAGAGTCAAGGCAGAAGATATTCTGCACCTGTTTCGTCGATCCCTATGAGTTCCGCACCTCCGATGGAGCACCGGGACAGTGCGGACTTGTCCCATTTCAAGGTGAGGATAGTCGATCGCCTGGGTCCTTTGCACGAGGATCGAGGCAAAGTTCTGATAGCAGAATGCTTGGGTCCGGTGACTGAACCCCGAGCGATTCGTCGAGCTGGGGGTCGCACACGCCCTCATAAAACGCTTGGGTCCGGTGACTGAACCCCGAGCGACTCGTCGAGCTGGAGGTCGCACACGCCCTCGCAACAATTTCAAGCCTTCTCATAAAGGGAAAACTCCAATTTCCGCCCGCCTGGGGGTGTGTATCCAAAACCAAGAGCCTGTTGAGATCATGCGCTCCCAAAAGCGTAGTTCTAAACACGTGACTCTTAAGAATGCTAATAAAGCGGCAAATCCCCTGAAAGAAACGTATTCATCTGACGATGACAACGTTATGCCAGGGGAGTCATGTCAACACACGATAGGTTGCTCCGGTCATCTGACCAATGAGTTGTACTATTGGGTGAGAGGTATGAACGAGTCTCGGAAGAGATATGCCCGAGAAACCAAATCTCACTGCCCGTGCACCGGACTTATCAGGGCAGTATTATCAGCATGTAGCTGCCCCAAGACCGCTCCACAGAGGGTCTCGGTATTTGAGAGGATCTCCAACGGAAATGATAAGTCTAATCTAAAGCGCCTCCGTAAGAAACGATCGGTCGTTCAAGGTGACGAACCCCCAGAGGTTACCGTCAATATGGTTGATAAGGGAAAATCAAGTCGACCTTCTAGCTCTGACCCGCTTGTATCGCATCGTCTAACCCGGTTGCGATCAGGGACCACTAGACGCAGGGACTACCAAAGAATGCAGAGAGGGTTATCCTCGGATGATGAAGTATCGGATGCTAACTCTGCAGTCGCTTCTGACAATACGGTATCTAGCCCGGGACAATCTCACGAAGTGTTCATGATCAACACCGAGCAGGTAGCCAAAATGGTTGAGGATGCCTTGGCCAAACAGAAAGAGGCATTCAAGATCGAAATGGAAATGGCTATGCTACGGATGAGGGAAGAACATGACCAACAACCGACAGATTCAGGCTCTTTCCAATCAAATGGGCGAATCCAGCCGTCGCAACGCTGCTAACCAAGTAGGTAGCGATTCAGATGTGGATGAACGCCTTAATGCTGATAACCCTCTCGTTGACCAAAACGCTGGGGGTGGCCCCACTAAAGACGACAATGCTGGGGGTGGCCTCGTTATTCCTCTTAAGAATCGTCCAAAGCCCGATACGAGCGAGGATGAGAAAATGAAAGATCTCGAGAGTAAAATCAACGCTCTAATGTATGATCGAGAGGTAAAGAGGACTGGCATTCCATGTCCATACCCAAGAGAGTGGGACACAATAGCATACCCGGCGAAGTTCAACTTGATTAACTTCACGCCGTTTGACGGGAAGGGTTCACCCACTCAACATCTGATCTACTTCAAGTCCCACTTGGGTATGATCTCCGGCAATGAAGCCTTGATGGTTCGGTCATTCGTTGGTACCCTTCGCGTTGAAGGTGCGCGGTGAACAAGCCGAACGCTTCCTCCGAAGGAAGAAGGCCGAGAGGAGCCAACCGACGGCCAATCCTCCGAACTCGAACTTTGCCTCCCGTGGTAAGGGCAAGGCACCTGCAGCTGCTGTTAGTACAAATCAAACGTCACAACAGCAATCCCGAAGGCAGCAAAAGACTTCGGACCCGAGACTCCAAAAAGAGTATTCCTTCAAGGACGAGGACGTTCCAGCCATCTTCGAATCTCTCCTTGAAAACAACAAGATTAAGCTTCCACCCATCACAAATCAGGAGGAAGCTGATAACATTTTGGATCCAAAGTATTGTGCGTACCACAGGAGGATCCTCCATCCCACCAAGGATTGCTTCGCTCTCAAGAATAGCATTCAAACCTTGGTTGAAGCCGGCGTTATATCGCTCAATTAAGTCGAATGAACACTCCGAAGAGTATACGAGTATAAACTGCTTCTCAATCCTCCAATCGGTATATGAGGTTAAACTGCTCCCTGATACTCCAATAGGTATATGAGTCTAAACTGTTTCCTACCGTTGATGGGAAGTTCCTGGAGAATGTTACGCTAATATTCTTAAGGATAACCCGGTCATGTAACGGAGTACAAAGTCAGACCCAGTTCCAAGAAAGAAGCTGGGGGTGGATGATTCATGTAATGGGAAGTTCCCAGAAGAACGCTATATGTAATTTTCTTAGGGATAACCCGATAATTACGAACAAGGTGTGTTTCCGTCGAAAGTTACCTTAGTCATTGATTTCATTAAACTTTAAGCGTTACAAATGAATTCAAATAACAAAAGAACAAAAGATTACAACTTTCTTGAAAATAAACACAAGATCCGTTTATCGGCTCTTGCTTGCGTGGGTTCTTTGCCGGTGCCGGGGTTAATCCGTGGACGACCGCGAATCAGATCCGGTTGATGGGAAATTGGGCAGAGCTTTTACCTCACCAAGGGGGTATTTGCTTGAAGTCCTGAAATCGACAAAGCGAAATCAGGACTCTTTTTGGATCGAATGACCAATCCTATAAAAGTTAGGGTCGTTTGAATCTTTCCGATTCTCGGAGTGGAGATCCCACTCTTAGTTTCATCATTTCGGATTCTGAGGGTGGAGATCCCACCTTGAGTTTCCTTTCCAACTGGAGATAGAATATAAAATTCTTCCTCTTCAGTGCCGGGAGATAGAACAACTTCTAATCCGTGCACTTTGTGCACGGGGAATTTTATCTCAACTCCTAAATAGAGATAAGCCTACGCCTAACACGCGTTGCCGGTTTAGTCTTTCACCGATTGAAAAAGACACCAGAATCCAGTCTGGGGCATTTTATCCCGAAGCCTAAGTAGGGATAAGTCAACGCTTAACCCGCGTTGCTGGGTGGTTCGTTCCCGTAAAAATGACTGAGTCTACGTATTCAGCATCGTAGCAATTTTATCCCGAACCCTAAGTAGGGATAAGTCAACGCCTAACTCGCGTTGCCGGTTTAGTCTTTCACCGATTGAAAAAGACACCAGAGTATAATTCTGGGGAATTTTATCCCGAATCCTAAGCAGGGATAAGTCAACGCCTAACACGCGTTGCCGGTTAGTCTTTTGTCGTGAAAAGGACAAAAGTCCACATATTCGACGTTGTGGCAGGTCGTTATTCATAACGCCAAAATCCGTGCTTCACACGCGCGGGGAATTTTATCCCGAATCCTGAGTAGGGATAAGTCAACGCCTAACACGCGTTGCCGGTTAGTCTTTTGCCGTGAAAAGGACAAAAGTCCACATATTCGACGTTGTGGCAGGTCGTTATTCATAACGCCAAAATCCGTGCTTCACACGCGCGAGGAATTTTATCCCGAATCCTGAGCAGGGATAAGTCAACGCCTAACACGCGTTGCCGGTTTAGTCTTTTACCGATTGAAGAAGACACCAGAATCCGAGGCTGGGGACTTTTATCTTGAATCCTAAGTAAGGATAAGTCAGCGCCTAACACGCGTTGCCGGGTAGCCTGTTCCTGTAACAATGGCGAAGTCTACGTATTCGAAGTCGTAGCATCAAGTCTAAGGGAGTTCATTCCTTTAGCACAATGTCACATGCGGAACGGGCTTAAAACAATCCGCATGTAAGCCCGATTCAAACGGTAATCGATTCAATATCGTAGCATCAAGTCTAAGGGAGTTCATTCCTTTAGCACAACGTCACGTGCGGAACGGACTTAAACAATCCGCATGCAAGCCCGATTCAAACGGTAATCGGTAAAGGTACGCCAAATCCGTTGATGGCTGGGGGTTTGCCAAAAACCTTAAAGGTTAGCTTTCCTTGTGAATGTAGAATTTTCATCCCTTTCTCGCTCATGTGCCCCAGCCTATTGTGCCACAGATCTGTACTCTCCTTGCCAGCTGCAATTGCGAGGGTGTCACTCGCATGTGAAGTGAGGTAGAGAGTTCCCGTTTTGTTGCCTCGGGCAACAACCATCGTACCATTGGAGATCCTCCACGAATCCTCGGTGAATGTCGAAACGTAGCCTTCTGCTCCAAGCTGTCCCACCGAAACAAGATTCCTCTTCAGCTTCGGCACGTGTCTCACGTTCTTCAAATTCCACTTAGAGCCCTTTATCTGTATCTGAACGTCGCCCTTTCCAACAATATTGCAAGGTTCATTATCCCCAAATATACTTTTCCAAAGTCCCCTGCTACATAGTTCTGAAGTAGTTTCCTATTAGCAGTGGCGTGGAAAGAAGCTCCTGAGTCGATGACCCAAGAATCAGAATCGCTATCCATAGCAAGGATCAAGGCATCCTGCACGATATGAGCCTCCTGCTCACCCGCATCCTTCTTTGGTGCTTTACAGACCGAAGACATATGACCCTCCTGGCCGCAGTTCCAACACTTCCCTTTGATAGACCTAACCTTCGAGTTCGGCCTCTTCTTCGCTGATTTCGACCGATTCCTGTTCTGGTTCCCTTTCTTCTGGCTTCTGCCTCTCTGCTCGAAACTTAGGGCTGAACCTGAACCTTCTGATTCGGACGATTTTCTTCTAACCTCCTCGGATAGAATCATGCTAACAACCTCATTCAGCTTCAACTTCTCTTTCCCCGCCGAGTTGCTAATTGCCGTCACACAACCTGCCCAACTATCCGGCAACTGCGATAGTAGTGTTTTCGTCGAAAGTCACCTTAGTCATTGATTTCATTAAACTTTAAACGTTACAAATGAATTCAAATAACAAAAGAACAAAAGATTACAACTTTCTTGAAAATAAACGCAAGATCCGTTTATCGGCTCTTGCTTGCGTGGGTTCTTCGCCGGTGCCGGGGTTAATCCGTGGACGACCTCGAATCAGATCCGGTTGCAGAAAATTGGGCAGAGCTTCTACCTCACCAAGGGGGTATTTGCTTGAAGTCCTGGAATCGACAAAGCGATTTCAGGGCTCTTCTCGAGATTAAGACAAAGCCTAATCTCAAGGAACGGACGTACGAGCTTCAGATCCTTCGAACGGCTTCTCCTTTGCTCCGAAGTTCACCGGGATCTCGCTGTCCTTTGCTGAAATTTCGTGCTCCTTCACTCTCCAATCCAGCAGCACCTCGTCCTCTTGATAAAATTCCAGATCCAGAAAATGGAGGCCTTTGGTTCATATTTATAGGCCTCAAAATGCGGTTATTTGGATAAGAACAAGGGATTTGGCTCTATCTTCAGTCAACAGCAGCCTAACCACGTTTGGGGATGATCTCAAGTCAGTTAAGAACCCCTGGAACCGATAAACCCTGCAAAAAACCAATTAAAAACCGTCAAAACGTGTTTGGGACATTAGACTGCGCAGCAGAACAATCTCGGAATCATCCGACCCGCGCTTGTGCGGGTCGGATTAATCCGACCCGCACATGCGCGGGTCGGATTGATCCGACCCGCGCTTGCGAGGGTCGGATCATTCCGTCCTACGCTTAGCGCGGGTTCGCCGACTTTTTCCCCTTTTTTGCTTCTTTCTTCTGGGACTTGTCCTGCGCCCACTGTTTCGTCCCGGTTCGGTTTTTGATGGTTTTTCTAGATTTGTTGTGCCCCGCGCCCACGCGGGTCGGACAAAGCCGACCCGCGGCGACGCGGGTCGGACCAAGCCGACCCGCGCCCGCGCGGGTCAGACTTGTCCTGCGCGCGCTGTTTTGACCCGGTTTGGTTTTTGATGGTTTTTCTCGAGATTTGTTGGTTCCTGAGCATCCAAACTGACTTGATATCATCTACAAACGTGGTTAGGCTGTTATTGACTAAAGATAAGGCCAAATCACTTGTTCTCATCCAAATAACCGCTTCCGAAGCCCTATAAATACAAGCATAGGGCCTCCTTTCAGCGGGGGCGCTTGATTATCAAGACGAGGAGGTGCTGCCGGATTGTGGAGTCAAAGGAGCACGAATTTCAGCGAGGATTGACAGATCTTGGCGAGTTCTTCGGCATAAAGAAGGAGAGTTCGAGAGATCCGACGCCCGTGCCCATCCGTCCCTTGAGATTAGGCTTGGTCTTAATCTCGAGAAGAGCCCTGATTTCGCTTGGTCGATTTCAGCGCTTCAAATCAAATACTTCCTCGGCGAAGGCGAAGCTCTGCCGAATTTTTCATCAACCGGATTCAGATCTAAGGTGGTCCACGGATAAACCCCGGCACAGGCAAAGATCCCACGCAAGCAGAAGACCGATAAACGTCCTCTGCGTTTGTTTTGGCGAGAGTTGTATTTTTTTTTCTTCATTGTGTAAGAGTCTTATAAAAAGACCATCTTTTTGTATTTTCATTGTAACGACCGAAGTTGTAATGAATACCGTAATGAATACATTAATTTTCGACGCAAACAAACTGGCGAGTTGGCGCGCACAACGTTGGCGCTGCCTTTGATGAGTTCTCTTTGATAAAATAGTCGCGCCTTCTGTACTCAACTCCTTGATTGAGGAGGAGTTCAGATCTGCAGATCCGGACTCATTGGAGATCGGAAGGGCGTTGTAAGGTTCAGCTAGCGCAACAACGGGGGCGTTGATCTTCCTTCGCTTGCGAGAGGCGGAGGATCTGGAGGAGGAGGACGACAGATATTCCTCGAACTTCAGTTGGTCGAACTCGTATTCGACCACTTCTTCAACCGGGATGCAGATCCGAGGTTGCGACACGACAGCTCCGGCAGCGAAGCTGTTGGCTCCCACTGTGGTCGCCAGTTTGTTTGCGTCGAAAATTGATGTATTCATTGCGGTATTCATTACAACTTCAATCGTTACAATGAAAACAAAAAAAGATTGTCTTTTTATAAGACTTTTACACAATGAAAACAAAAGTTTACAACTCTCGTCAAAACAAACGCAGAGATCGTTTATCGGTCTTCTGCTTGCGTGGGATCTTTGCCTGTGCCGGGGTTTATCCGTGGACCGCCTTAGATCTGGATCCGGTTGATGAAAAATTTGGCAGAGCTTCGCCTTCGCCGAGGAAGTATTTGATTTGAAGCGCTGAAATCGACCAAGCGAAATCAGGGCTCTTCTCGAGATTAAGACCAAGCCTAATCTCAAGGGACGGACGGGAACGGGCTTCGGATCTCTCGAACTCTCCTTCTTTATGCCGAAGAACTCGCCAAGATCTGTCAACCCTCGCTGAAATTCGTGCTCCTTTGACTCCACAATCCGGCAGCACCTCCTCGTCTTGATAATCAATCGCCCCCGCTGAAAGGAGGCCCTATGCTTGTATTTATAGGGCTTCGGAAGCGGTTATTTGGATGAGAACAAGTGATTTGGCCTTATCTTTAGTCAATAACAGCCTAACCACGTTTGTAGATGATATCAAGTCAGTTTGGATGCTCAGGAACCAACAAATCTCGAGAAAAACCATCAAAAACCGAACCGGGACGAAACAGTGGGCGCAGGACAAGTCCCAGAAGAAAGAAGCAAAAAAGGGGAAAAAGTCGGCGAACCCGCGCTAAGCGTAGGACGGAATGATCCGACCCTCGCAAGCGCGGGTCGGATCAATCCGACCCGCGCATGTGCGGGTCGGATTAATCCGACCCGCACAAGCGCGGGTCGGATGATTCCGACCCGCGCAAGTGCGGGTCGGA